>NW_020524180.1:0-28139 GCF_003368295.1 Carassius auratus
TAAGGCGGAATTCTATGAAATTGGTGATGGCTTGGCACTTTTAGAAAAGCATTTTGAGTCAGTGCCGAATTCATACCAAATCATCCTTCCTTCGCACATGTAATGAGTTTTGTGAAACCTTCTGGTTAGTCGCATCTTGTCAGTCTTGATCAGTCTTCTGTCAGACTGGATATGGCTCCACTTGGATTTTAAATTGAAGATGCTGGGGAATTGCACCTGGTGGAGTACATGTCGTCTTCAGTAGTCCCTCAAAACGTAAAGTCTGTTTTCTTTGTCATCTGGACTCTGAGGCAGACTTTTACAGTGGATCTTTCCGATCTCCTCCAAAGCACTTGCAAGGGAGTCAAGATCTCCACTGTCCTGATGCCTGGCCTCCCAGAGACTGAGAATGACAGCAGAGGGACTCTTCTGCTTGTTAAAGTAGGACAGGTTCCTGTGCGGAAGGAAATGCAGGTTTCACAAGAGAAGATGACGTTATTTGAGTACATAGCAAGATCATATTATATATCTCAACTTTCTTTCCCATAGACAATGTTTGCATTCACATCTGTATAACTTTGTCTTATATTTGCATTAAATTATATGTGCAATATAGCCTTACTCTGACTATCCCTATGTATCCTTCTGTTGTTGTTTTTTAAGGCCTATGTCTGAAATGAATACATGACGTAAGAGCTGTTACTCGTAATCTACCAGTAGATGGCAGTGGTGTAATATAATTCCCATAACTCAAATGGTCATGTGATAGGTCATAGGTTCCAGAAAACGTAACATCTTGAACGTAACAAGAATGTTTGCTTACTGAATAAATAGGAATTTTCAATTTATTTCAAATGGCGCAATTTATAGTGCTACAATACCAGTTTATATGGTCATAACTGTGATGCATTTATGTGTTAGTAGTACAAATATTAGTAGGAATGAAAAACAGGTTTTTTCGATTTTATCAGTTGGTCTTTATTTGCATGGTTTCCTTTTGTAGAGTTACTTGAATGCAGACTCTTGTTAAGAAAATAAAAATAATAATATAATAAAAACTAAATAGAACCAATTTTAGACCAAACTGACAAATACAATGTTCAGATTTAAAATGAAAGTTTAGGGTTTGTATTACATTCAGACTCATAGATCTACACAGAAAATAAAATCTGTATAAACTTTCAATGTGCCATACATTGGCCTCATAGATAAAGGGAAGGTTGTGGCTCTTATATCTCTCGAATCTCTAGTGGTTCTTTATCTTCTAACTGTTGTACGAAACTGAATTCAATAAAAATGAAAAGCCTGAGGAGTAGAGTTCTGAGTGAAATGATCGAGCAAAGTGGAGTGCCAGTCTCAGCTTATTATTCAACGGGCATTGTTAAAGTGAGCACTGCTGCAAGAAGTTTCAAATCAGTCCCGTTGCCTTGGCTACATCTCTCTCCGGCGCTCACCTTTGAATGTGGAGTTTCTGAGCTAAGAGCTGCCAGTCCTTGCCCTTGGCGTTGGCAGTATCGAAGGTGGTGCATATCCGCTGACGTATGGACAGGGGGATTTTGAAGGCTTTGGCCCCCGTCTGTGAAGTCACTGTGCAATCTGCCTGCATAAAAAATGGGACCATCTCTTTCTCATTCTGAAAAACAAAAACAAAAACATGGTTTTGGCATGCAATTTTATATCCTACAAAGGAGCTTGAAAAAACACTTAAGCTTTATTTTACCCATGTACAAAAAAAAACACGGGGTCAGAATTATTAAACAGGGCAAATTAACGTGAGACTGCAATCCTTATAAAAGTGCTGATGGGAGTGGAAATTTGTGGTAGAACTACTTACAATGAGTGTGCAACGGTGCAAATTAGCAATTATTGTAGCCATGGCAAGCGCAAAATGGGCTGAAATTAATTGGGGGGAGGGACATTTAATAATGGCAGTAAATAGACTACTGAAAACCTAAGTATAATCACACTGCATGACTGCACAAATACTCTCCTCCAAAATATTTTGCATCTAAAAGAGGAATCTCTTGCAAAAACATATGTCAGCTGCAAAATTAACTACCACACCTTTTCATTGCTAATTTTTCACTGCACTTCTTTATTAAATCCTGCAGTAGTTTTTTTAAATGCCAAAAAGCTCACTGGCACAAGCTTTAAGTAAATCTGGCCCCAAATGACAGTAACTTTTAGGGGAAGAGTTTCAATAAAATGAAAACTGCCATTTTAAACTCATTTAGTTTTTTCTTTTGGAACAACTGTAAATTCAGACTTTTGAGCTCCAAAGTCCCAAATAGTCCACACAACTCATGCATTATATTTCAAACTTTGCGTGAATATGAACTGAATTCAAGTCATTATTCCACATTAATTATTTAAACTCTGCTGTGATTCTGAATCCAAATAGGCCACCTTCTCAAGCACTGATGCCATAGAAAAACTATTCTTGCTTTTCAGTGAGCAGTTCTTGACATGAAGAACATTTCAAAAACTAAAGAAACTTTTCCCACTGTCTTCTGCACAATGGAACGTTTCCATAGATGTTAAACGTTCTTCATGGAACCATAGATGCCAGTAAAGAATCTTTATTTTTAAGAGTGTATGGTACAGACTAAATATCAATAGCAGCATATTTGATATGAGAGCTGCACTGAAATCATTAATCATTTGTTCATGGTGCTCCTTTTAGAGCATGACAGCCTGTCACTAAAAACTGTCCCTGTTTGTAAGACTCTTTAAAATTATTTTTTTGTTCCACAGAAAAAAATAATAAACATGAGGTTGAGACAGGGACAGACAGAGATGTTATTAAACCCAGTGACATTTTCCATCTGACCTCTCCCACTGAGGTGTAGACCTGCAGGATCTGCTCATGACCTTTGACCTGCCGCACACTGATCTTGCAGGAGAGCTGGGTGGTTGAGGCGCTATGTCTCTGCAGTGAGAAGGCACAGTGCACAGGCTGCTGGTTACTATAACCACAACTGGGTGAAGGAGAATTCCTGCAGTGGGATGAGGACACCAGGAATAAAGAAAAGAGAGAGAGAGAGAGAGAGATCAGAGAGCCGAGTCAGGGAAAGTGCCTTGATCCATGGAACAATGTGGAAGCATGCGTGTTAAGAGACTCATCTTTTAGACCATCAGTAACAAAAGAGACACCAACTCTAATCCCTGTTAATTCTGATGATAGGGGTCAGTGCTGGGTTGTGTACAACACACCATATCTGGGAGCAGGGCAGAAGAAGGAAAAGCAATTGCCTTTGATGTCTAATTAATTTCTGTGAAGCAGCACGTCTGCAGGGAGTGTCCTTGACCTCTCCTGTACTGTTTCTCCAGCCCTGCATATTGAAATGACCTGCAAGATGCTCCATGTCAACAGTAATAGGAACCCCTGAGCAGAAGAGATGCTTGATGGGACAGCAGATGCCTTAATGCTGGGATTAATTTCTCCCTCGAGTAGGCATACTTAAACCATGTTCCAGGAGGCAGAAGCACCTCTGAACTGATGAAATGCCTGAACCTAGAACCAAAACAATTGACACTCTGTATCTGCAGGCTAGGTAAGACAGTGTTGGTCTTCAGGAGTTGAAACTCGTAGTGCTGAATGAACGAAAACTAAAACTATTACTCTATGCTTCCTATAAGAGATACACACATGGGCTTTCTGCTCGTATCATAGTCAGGAAAGCATATTTAAAACATTGTATTTTTGTTAAAACATGACACAATTACTTTACAAAATTGCATAAAAAATTAAGACTTGTTTTCAGAGAATAGTTTTTTTTCTTAACTCACTTGCTAATTGTTTTTATCAAATAATAAAAATGAATAAAAAATTTTTTTGCCAGTAAATACATCTAACATCAAGATAGCTGTTTAATGCTTAAAAAAATAAATATTTAATTGAATTAATGTTCTCTAAAAACAAGCTTTAATATCTTACTAAATGACTGGAAAAACAGAACAAAAATCTCGATTGCATAAAATTACCTCATATTATGTGTATTCTACAAAAGTTCTGGGTTATTTTTTCCATAACCCAAATGCTGGGTACAGCCCTTCTGGTCATTTCATTGGGTCAGTTTACTGTTTTTACCCAAGTGCTGGATAGTTTTTGGTTAAATCCATTGCTGTGTAACCCAGTGTTGGGTAGCCAAACCAGAAATTTTTTTGGTGAGGAATCTTCTTAAATGAACATTGCTTCCCTATCAAACTATTAATGTAAATACAGGAAAATCCATTTAGTCTCACATTATAGCTTTTTTTGTTTAGATTTACATTGCAGCTAATTTCTGCAGGCTTACACTGGATCTACACAGAGCTACGGCTGGATGATTTATCGAAAATTAATTGAAAGCGAAATTCAGAACTTGTAACCGACGTAATTTTCCCATGATCAGTCTTAAATTATTTTAATCCTATTAATAATTTTTTTCCCATTAAAAGCATACTACCAAGTCAGCGCTATACAGACGTGTATGACCATTACCCTTGTGATTTTTTTTGCAGCATCTCGCACATAAGTGGCACTTTACAAGAATTTAAACTTTTAGACCCATGGACCAATCAGAAGACCTCGGAGGCAGGGCAAGCATTGCAAGCTTTTGTTTACAGTAGCAGGTTGGCTTAATACAAAATAGTAGGCATTCTGCAGTGTGCTTTTTTAAAAACTTTTTCTGAGCGCTGTCTCACGGCTTTAGACACAAAGACATGTTCTGTGTGAACAGCCATTAAGAACCAAGAGTAAATACAGATAATAGAGTGGCAGGACAAGATCAATGAAGATGGTGCCATGCTCTTTCTCTTAAATCAGCAGTCTTCTACTTGCATACATCAATTATTTAAAACATTTGTTTACAGGAGATGCAAGTTATTATTTTCTACTTTTCACATGACAATATTGAAAATGTATTTTGTTTGCAAGAGATGCTGGTTATTTTCTACTTTTGACATGGCACAATTAATTTATTTTGTTTGCAAATTTTTTGTATTTTTTAGGAAACTTGCTTTTTAAAATAAAATTGAAATGTCACTTTTTTTCATAAGATATATATATAAAATGATGATAAATAATAATATATATAATATATATATATATATATATATATATATATATATATATAAAATAATTATTATTATATTACTATTATTATTATTATCATTATCAATAAATAATCGTAATTGAAGTTAAGTGTTCAATTAATCAAGGTTTTGATTTTAGGTCAAATCGCCCAGCCCTATTTAGACTCACATGCAATTTCCACTTCCTGCCAAACCTGAGAACATAACAGAGAACAGGTTACATTGATATTATTTGAAATGATAAACCTTCAGCTTCAGGTTGTTTAAACCAACACTGTCAAAATACGACCCTAAAAATGTGTATAAAACCCAATGAGCTGGGTCGCAATAACCCAGCATGTGTTCTGTCCATATTTTACCCAGTACCAAATAGCCCGAGAGTGGTCGTTTTTTAATTTAGTTTATAGAGTAGCTTCACTTCGGATGTCTACAACACAGTTGTGTACATTACAGCACTAGTCAGAGCAGGTTACCAATTTTAGCATGTTACCTGACAGGTGGTGAATGGTTTGATGCTCCACAGAAACTGAGGGATATCCTGGATGGACACCTGCAGACTGAGGCAGTTTCCTTTAAAAAACAGCATCTTGGGCTCCTCAAGAAGCTGACCTCCTCTACTGGTTTCAGCAGTAACCACTCTCTGTAAAAAGGAAGGAAGGACAGGAAAAAACAGAGTGAGAACACTGGGAAAGTGGTATAGAAAGAAAATGTGGACAGACTAGAAAACCATAACAAAGTAGTTACTACAATGGCTAAAAAAGGCTAAAACACTAAGGGCCCTTACATAGTCAATGCGAGAAACGCAAGCAAGTAACGCGAGAGACCGCGCTCCCTTTCATAGTCTAAGGGCCGTTACATTGTCAGATACAGAGCAACGCGAGCGATGCGAGCGACACGCTCGCTTTCATAGTCTAAACAGTGGACGCAAGCGTCACGGGCGATGAGTGTATGCAATACAAAGCACCGCTCACGCAACAGGGGGTAGTAGAGTAGGGTGATATTAGTAGAGTCGGGTCGCGTGAAATTCAGATCACAATGGCAACTGAAGAGGAGTGTATTCTGTTGCTGATTTTACATCGGCGGCAACAAAGGCAACGCAGAGATAGATGGTGGTATGTTCGCCCTTTAAATCAAAAAAGAGATCAGGATGGAGAGTTTGTGTCTCTGGTGCTTCCCATGCGAAGCCTGGACGAGGAGAGACATTTCCAGTATTTTAGGATGCCAAAATTTGATTAATTGCTTTCACAAGTCTCCCGCTTTCTCTCGGACACTCACTCGCATAATTTTTCCTCTTCGCCCGCCATTGTATTCAAACCTTCTTCTTCTGTAAACACAATATACTTGAATTAATGTACAATACTTGCAATGTCGCCCCCACCGACAACGCATAGTATTGCGTGCATCGGCGCGTCGCGTATCAAAAACTAGGACGACACATTTGGCTATGCACCGACGCATAATGGCGGCTGAAGTGTAACGATGCGTAGCCTCGGAGACGCGTATGCGTAGAGATGCGTTGACTATGAAACGGCCCTAAACAGTGGACGCAAGCGTCACGGGCGATGCGTGTATGCAATACACCGCTCACACAACAGGGGGTAGTAGAGTCGGGGTGATATTAGTAGAGTCGGGTCGCGTGATATTCAGATCACAATGGCATTCTGTTGCTGATTTTACATCGGCGGCAACAAAGGAAACGCAGAGATAAATGTGGATGAATACGTATAAGTTCGCATAATTTTTCCTCTTCGCCCTCCATTGTATTCAAACCTTCTTCTTCTGTATACACAATATACTTGAAATAATGTACAATACTTGCAATGTCGCCCCCACCGACAACGCATAGTATTGTGTGCATCGGCGTGTCGCGTATCAAAAACTAGGATGACACATTTGGCTACGCACCGACGCATAATGGCGGCCGAAGCATAACGATGCGTAGCCTCGGGGACGCGTATGCGTACAGATGCGTTGACTATGAAACGGCCCTAAAGCTAATTTAAAGTGTAACACCTTATCAATCCATTATAGTTAAAATAAATACTATCTGAATTTGATTTTGAGTAGCTAAAAAAAGGTACAGCGTTTTGAAGGAAAGTTCTACAGCTAATAAACATTTATAAATATAAAAAAGAGCTTTCAAACAAACTGCTGGTTAATGCTTTGAAAAGAAAAAGGAATTTAAATTGATTACTGGCTTCTTTGATTTCAAGCATGGCAGTGTTCATCTGTCAAAACTGCTTTGTGTTTCACTGCATTGCAAAGATGAGTGTTCTCTTTGTGTGTGTGTGTCACAGGAATACGAGCACTCATGCAAGACAACAGTAATTGACTTTGACATTTGTATCCTCTGGTTGTGTGTTTGAAAATAGCACTGACCAAAGCAGACATTCTGATCACACAATTAAACCATAATTCTAAAACCACTCTTTCACCAGTGGTCTCAGACTTTAGGACCCTACTGCAAATGCAGTCTAGCATCACTATGTTCTTCGTGTGATGGGCCACAGATTTATGTTAAAATACTTAAATGTAGGAAGATATTTAAATATAGAATGCTACAGTGCCTGCCTAGTTTTTCAGCAGCCTAGTTTTGCCCACAGGGATAAAAAAAAAAAAGTCTAAGAGTTATAAGCCATGAACCAAACCACCCAGCTGCAAGGTGAACCACAACTTAGAAACTTTGATTTGAAGCAAAAAAAGTGTCTGAAAAGTATTTTAAATGATCTTGGATGGCCTGAGGATGAGTATATTCTCATCAAATTGGTATTTTTGGGTGAGCTACAATTCCAAGAAGCACTGTCAATGACAACTATATTAAAAACAACGGAGCACTATATAAAACTAGATTGGATTCATGGATTAATGTGGTTTTTCACCAAGTAAATCAGTTGATAACATGTTGAATAATAAATAAATGTAATTAAATATGTTTAACAAATGTAGCCTAACAAAAGCCTACATCACTGACAATCTTGTAGCTCAGTAAGTTATCATTAAAAATGAGTTCCTCTACGGAAATGAATGGGATTTTTACTTTCAGAACCTGATTGTTGAACTCTGTTTGAATAATGTGATTACGACCACATTAACTGTCACCTGAAAGGCATGCGGTGTGTCGTCTACACAGTGCACTCGCAAGCTGTAGTCCATGGAGGAGGCCTCCATACTGCCAAACACAGCAATCCTTAGTCTCTTTATGGCAGCATCGGTGATGGGTTCCCCCACTAGTGCATAACAGCCCGGCTGATCCAGCAACAAGTGACAGCTATGTGAGTCCATCAGGCAATAGCAGGATGTTGATTCATCGTCTACTGACATTATTTCCTGTGAAACAAGAAAGAGATGATCAAATCATGGTGACATGACTCGTTTTTTAAAACTTTCTAATGAATAGAATGTATGCAATAGTTCACAAGATGTATGAACTTTGAATGGACAAGTTAAGTTATGATTAAACGTTCTCCAAACATCATGCATCGTAACCTGGATAGTTATGAGATATATCACAGATTTGTATTATTTTTTTGGTCCATACAATGCAAATCAATGGTAAGCTTCTTCAAACACACACACACACACACACACACACAAAAAAGATTTTAAGTGATAGAATTGATGATCGAATTTTCATTTCTGGGTGAAATATCCCTTTAAGCAGATTTTATGCCTGTTTTGAAGAGGGGGTGAAATGCTATTTCATGCATACTGAGTTTTTTACACTGTTAAAGAGTTGGATTCCCATGCTAAACATGGACAAAGTTTCAAAAATTAAGTTGTACGTTTGAAGGAGTATTTTTGTTCCAAAAAAACCTCTTCCGGTTTGTCACAAGTTTCAGAAAGTATTTTTCGAGTATGGCTCTGTGTGACGTTAGATGGAGCGGAATTTCCTTATATGGGTCCTAAGGCACTTCTGCCGGAAGAGCGCGCGAGAGGCTGAGCACAGCCTGATCAGAGCGAGAGCGTCGCGAAAAGTCACAAAAGAAGTGTGTTTTTGGTTGCCAGGGCAAGACAACCCTGCACAGATTACCAAAAGAGAAACAGCATCAACATTAAGGGACCAGTGGATGGAGTTTATTTTTACAGAGCATCAACGGAGTTGTGCAAGTGTTTTTGTTTGTTCCCTGCATTTCGGATTGCACATCGTTTATTTCTTAAGGATAATGCAGTCCCAACGAAAAAGGGTCACGATCGTGTGTTGGAACCGCATGCGGTGAGTAAAACTGCTTCAAATATCTCTGTGTTGTTAACTTAGCTATCAGCGCGTAAGCACATCAAGTAAACAACATGCGATGTCGTCATCAAACTGCACTTTCCACATGTACAGCTTAAAAAAAAAAAAGACGACATAAAGTGGAACTTAGTCATTTTCCAAAACCGCTAAGCAAATATATACAGTTTCAGTACATACCACATAGAGATGTTGTTGCTGATGCTGCTCTTGTTAAATTTCAGCCTCTGGATCTGTGTCACAGCTTCCAGACGCTCTCAACGCAAAAGCCTACTGGCGCTCGTGATTCTTTAGCTCCGCCCACACGTCACGCCTCTAGGCGCTCGTGTTTTTCCGGGAAAAATCGGTACAGACTATCTTTCTCTTATAAATATAATAAAAATAAAGACTTTTTGGAGTTATGAAGGATGCAGTACTACTCTATAGGTACTCAAGATTAACAGGATATTGAGTGAAAACGAGCATTTCACCCCCCCTTTAAAGCTTGAAGCTTATCATAATTCCATGAGGAAGAGCCACCAGTGCAATAATTAAAATATACCTTTTTTTGTTCCATAAAGGGGAAAACCATCATTAACTATTCCTTTAACTGAGCAGCCATTTCTTTCTGTCAAAATAAAACCGTAGGAAACAGTAGCAGTTAAAGTCAATTAACCTTATCAGTTCTCTATCAGCTAACAAGATTATCAGAAGCTGCTTGTCAAAGAGTTGTCTACAAAGTCTAATTCTAACATAGGAAATAAGACTATACGTAATGGTACATATGATTATAATTTTTTTTATGATAATTTAACCAAGATGTAGGATGCAGTGAATTTATTTTGGTGCCCAGTACTATGAAAAGTTCAAAGTGAAACGATACTCCCCGCAAAACATCTCATAACTGTAACTTTAAATTCTCATTGAAATGGAAGCCTTCAAAGAAACCATCTTCATACAGACTGACTTGCAGCTAGCGCAAGATTTCTTTTTCACCTCAGCATGTGAAATAATCTCAGCTCAGCCCATATTTTTGCCAGTGATCAGTGGAAAAAGCTCAATTCAGTCTGCCACACTGACACAGAATCACTCACAAATCACGTATCATCGAGGTCACCTCTGTATTTCTTTGACAAGGTTAGGCTAACATCAAGTCAAGCACAGACATTCATACAATACAGGTTCTATTCATTTTTTTCTGACAGTCGACCATTTATTTATGTGACTGCAGCTCTTCAAAGCAACATAAATATAAAAAAGAATGACCTCCTCAGAAAAAAAAACACTCTTTGTAAACTGAAAAAGTATGTGGCGCATGTGGAAGGGATAGAATTCGTACTACTGCATTCTTTCTCTGACAAGTCTGTGATTTAACCAGCGGTTTTTATGTAATTACTTCAGTCATCACCAACACTGGAGCTGTCACTGGTTCAAATAAAACTGCTAAAAGCCAGGGAAAAACTGTCAGCAAATGCATTTTCGTGAGGACTGCTCAAGGATAAGTACCGTGCTTTGGAACAATCTAAAATTCATCTAAATAATGACTCAGGCTGGTGGTCCGACACAAAAAGGGGTAATTATCTAATCACCTTCAATAATGCTAGTGGCTCGCAATAAACAAACTCTGTGTCTCTACAGTAAACTTTCATTAATACATCAACTTTCAAACCGTGATGACAGTTTTAGGTTTTCCAATGCTGACGCCGGAGTAAAACACATGGGGACTAGGACAAATGTGAGTGATTGTAGTAGGGTCAGGAGGGAGGTCCCATCCATGACTTCTGTCCTGATTGCCTCGTGTCAGCTCTTATTTCAGGTGGTCCTCTAGCACAACCAGATCGATATATCCTGGGTCTGATGGGGCGCCTTGTCCCAATGCTCCTGCTGTTTGACTGCCATGAACTGTGTCTTCCCAGCTATTACAGGCTGTAATTGTTTTTTCCTTGAGCACTTCATTGCCGTAGCCTCCTCTGAGGAACTGCTATCCCCGGATCTCTTGTTGTCAAGACCACACAATCGCCTAATCAACACATTTCTAAAACACACACAGCCTCAAGGGCTGCCATGAGCTTTTACAGGACGTGGTTCAAATGAGTTTCATTCATAATTGGTTCATTGCACATGTTGCCAGGTTAACTGTATCAAACGAATTCATAAATATATCCAAATGGCAACATAATCTTTTAATCATCAGGGGATGGCAGAATATATTTAACTGATTAAAGTGTTAAATCGTTTTTTTTTTTTATGTTATTTTGACAAAGGTTGCCAGAGCATTGTACTATATTGGCCAATTGCTAATAATTGAGAATATTGTAATTCTGGCATGCATGTGACAGGCTATCACACAGAAAAGAATTTGAAATGAATTTGCTGTAGAAAAACACAGAAGTCATGTCTTTGTTCCTACCTCCCACTTGTTGTCCTTGGTTTGTCTCTTGAGTTTAATGTTCCAGTTTTCAGCGCTGACTTCAGCACAATGAGCTATCGTCATGGCAACAGGACAGGACAGGTTTAGCCCCGGAGGTCCATACGTGATCTCTGGCCCTAACAGAATCTCACACCTTTCCTCTGATTGGGAACTAGCAGATAAAATGAAAAACCAAAAAGATAAATATTAATGTATCATTGATAACTGCAAGATAAACCACAACATTATTTATTTTTCCCTCAGGGTCAGTTATTTATTTATTTATTGTTTAAAGAAAATGCTACTTTTACTTTATTAACAAGGATGCATTAAAATTGATGCATGTGACGGTATGTACAATTACTATTTCAAATAAATTTTCGGTTGCACTTTACTTTACAGTACGTGTACTAACATGTACTAATAGTGTACTTACAGTGTATTTATCTAAGAAGTTCTGGTAACACAAGGTAACTACATGGAGTAGGGTTAGGTTCAGGGTTAGTACCTAGTTATTACATAGTTATTGTAATTACTTTAATAAGTACATAGTGTATACATGAGGAATAGGACTGTAAAATAAAGTGCTACCAAATTTTCTACTTATCAAAAAATCTTCATTCACTCTTTACTCTTTTTGATTAAATAAATGCAGTCTTGGTTAGATATTCCTTTCAGAAGATTTTGAGTGGTAGTTAGAACAAACAAACAACAACAACAAACAAACAAGCAGATGCTTTACTCAAAGTAGGTTACACTGCATTCTAAGTTATTAGTGCATGCTATGCTTTGCAATAAAAAACGTATATCATTAGCTTTACACTTGGCTGTTCGAGCTATACACTCGGCCCCTTTGGCCAATAATTAAAATAGTCAACACATTTAGCAATTTAAATCAAATAAAAATGAAAATGAAACACAATAAAAATACACAGACAGAAAAATTTGCTCACAACTCTTGTTATACTGCATAAATAATACAATGATGAAAACTGTCACGTCTTCAGTCTACAGAATCATTACAAACACGACTCAAAGAACCTTGATTTAGGGGAAGCTACTGATTCTCTGAGGGCACTGGAGTCGTTTAGCAGCTCTTGCATATTCATTAGTCATTGCTAATGATCTTCTGGCCATTATCTCTACCTTCAATATCCTTGTGGTGGTAAACCATAACATAAAATGCATTAATGAGAAAGAGTTAATGAAGGCTTTGGCCTTTAATGCAAATTTAAAGGTAAAAAAAAAAAAAAAAAAGGAAACAGAAAGAAAGGGGAAGCCTTTCAGTTGTCAAAACTGCATAGTCTGTACAAAATGAAAATATATACAGTACATAATATGGCTCTTATGATTTTATTTTCTAGCAATACACATTGGATAGACATCAACATTTAATAGGAAAAACTGAGCCAATTAAAGCTTTAAACTGTGAACAACAGTTGTATACAATGAGCTAGATAATATTAATAAATAATTCTGTTAGTTAAATAGTTTGTCAAAATAGAAAATACAAAAGCTAAAAAAACTGCTTCTCATACTTTAAATAAAGCACTAAAAGTGCCATGCATATCCAAAGTTTTGTTCTTTTTGTCTTTCCAACTAACCACTTTGTAATAGAAAATTCACTCCAAACTGAAAATCTAGGCACACCACAGCAACAGAACTCGCTTTAAGGACTTTTGCAGTATGCCCAAAGGACGCCATAAGCTTTTACAGTTTATCAGAATTTTTATTAATTCAGCTTTGCTGAAGAGGGAATAAGCACTAAAACACTCTTTCCAGCCAATCAGTCTGTCCTCTTCCAAACTCTCTTCAAGTGTTCTTCTATTTACATCTAATTACTATTCAGGCATGTCAGGTCTGTAGGAACTTCAGTGTGATTCACATCTCATTCAGGTTTAACTAAAAGAGGCTGTATGAAGGACAATGTCTGAAACATCCTTGAGACAAAAACATTGTCCTTCAGTAATGTTTTCATTTCCAGGGTGTATTTGAACAACAACCAAAAAAAAGAAGAAAGAAAAAAAAATACGGTCAAGCAAAAGGTTCATTGCCTTTATGTAATTCAAATAATATCATACTGGTTTAAATGTGTGTGTGTGTGTGTATAGGTGCTGGTCATATAATTAGAATATCATCAAAAAGTTGATTCATTTCACTAATTCCATTCAAAAAGTGAAACTTGTATATTATATTCATTCATTACACAAAGACTGATATATTTCAAATGTTTATTTCTTTTAATTTTGATGATTATAACTGACAACAAAGGAAAAATCCCAAATTCAGTATCTCACTAAATTAGAATATAACTTAAGACCAATACAAAGAAAGGATTTTTTAGACATCTTGGCCAACTGAAAAGTATGAACATGAAAAGTATGAGCATTTACAGCAGTCAATACTTAGTTGGGGCTCCTTTTGCCTGAATGACTGCAGCAATGTGGCGTGGCATGGAGTCGATCAGTCTGTGGCACTGCTCAGGTGTTATGAGAGCCCAGGTTGCTCTGATAGTGACCTTGAGCTCTTCTGCATTCTTGGGTCTGGCATATCCATAGACAGTAAAAGAAATGGACACAGCTACCCCATTGGATTCAGCGGAGATAAGTGAAGTCAATTAGAAGCACGCACTTCCTGGGGGTTGAGTGTATTCACAGACTCAAACTGAGCTTGATGACGTAGATGTGACGTGAGCAACCTGTCTGACAATTGTAAGTCTTCCAATAGCTGTGCTAAGAGAAATCTTCATCACCCACCGAATCTTGCAAAGAGAGGAGCAAATTTTGGTAAGTATTCTGATTAATTATTTTGTCATTTTGCATAGTAGACTTCATTCCTCCACGCTCCCCTTGTTGCACTGCATAAGGATACTGACTGGTTTTCGGAAACCCAATACACTTAAACTACACATTTTAGAGTGGCCTTTTATCATGGCCTGCCTAAGGCACACCTGTGCAGTAATCTTGTCTAATCAGCATCTTGATATGCCACACCTGTGAGGTGGATGGATTATCTCGGCAAAGAAGAAGTGCTCACTAAAACAGATTTTGACAATATTTGAGAGAAATAGGCCTTTTGTGTACACAGAAAAGTCTTAGATCTTTGAGTTCAGCTCATGAAAAGTAGGGGCAAAAACAAAAGTGAAAAAGTTGTGTTTATAATTTTGTGCGTGTATATATATATATATATATATATATATATATATATATATATATATATATATATATATAAAGATAAAACAGCAATGCGAGGAAAGACCTCTGTTATTCACATCACAGATGACCAACTTTTTCTATGTGAACAGTTCTTTATTGCAACAAAACACTCGTTTACATTTCTGAGTCAAGGATGGGGGCAGATTATATGGGTTGCATAAGGAACTGCGTTTCTAAATGAGTTTCCACTCTAGTACCTTAAGTAGCTCATCATGTTTTTTTACTACTCTCAGTCTCCTTCTCATCATCATGGGTCTCAACCTACAAGCTTCTAGGCCTGTATTGAGAAGCATTATTCAAAAAGACTGATGAGTCACTGCTAAAGGGTCAGACGGCAAAATGCTGGAGCATTTGCAGTCACTGTAGGAGGCGACAGGCAAACTTAATGCTTCCATTATGTATTAATTCTTTCATTTGGGCATCTAACCGTGACTTCAGTGTGGCACATTGATCAGTAACTTGACTTGAAGTAATAGTTACACAAAAATGAAAAGTTCATAATCACTTACTCATCCTTGTGTCATTTGAAACTTCTTTTTTTGTGAAACACAAAGGCGTTGTATAACAATGTCCAAACTGCTCTTCTAGCAAGATGTCAAAAGCAAAGATTTCATAAAGATTATCTGTGAATAACGACCCAAACTGGCATGACTTAAACAGGCTTTGAATTACAGTGCATTCATTTTATAGTGGACTAATTTTTTGGATGTTTTTGTAATGCTTTTGTCGTTTTGGGAGCCTGATTATCCTGATACACTAGCATTGAAAGAAAAGAGCAGCTACATGATAATTTTCTCTATCTGTCCTCCACAGAAGAAAATCATACAGGTTTGGAAGAACTGTGGTTTGTCAGTTTAAACTGAACCCTTTTAAGATACAATTTTACAATGCTGCTACTATGATTAATCACAAGAATCTTTTAAAAATAGTATTCAATACTGTGCAAATCTATACAAAATCGCAAATGCAAAATCTGCTGTTCCAAGATAATATAATTGTAGATGATTTTATAGGTCAAAAACCATGAATAAAAAGCAGACCTAAAGACACATAAAAATGTCATGAAACATTGTTATATAAAATAATGAGCTCAAACATGAGATAAAATGCCTTTGCTAAAGCAATCATGCCATTTTAGCATGCTTATACAAGTATTTGAGCTCTTTTGTCATGACATGAGCACAAATACAATGCTGTTTACTATGAAGGAAAGGCCATACAAATGCTGCTCATGTGATGCAAATTAAAAAATGTGTTAGTATACAAATCACACGCTATGTTAATTGTTTTGAAAAGGATTGTGCAAAAATAAGTCTTGATAAATCGATAATCTGCCCACATACTAATAATTTGTGTGAAAAGGAAAGGGAAGATGTTGCAGGTTTACAGTAGTTAATTGCAAATGCAATTTTTTGTGTTTTGCAAAAACAGGCAAAGACACACATTTAAAATAAGCTTATGTTGCACTTCTGGAAAGTGATCTCGTTAAGTCACAACCCACTCCATGTAGGCCACTGATATATCTGAAGCACTCACCTCATGTGCATCATTTAACACAATTTGTAAAAACCTTGAACTCAAGGCTCCAGGCTAAATCCGAGTTCTGCCACAGACTCACAATGTCCTCATTTTGCACTCATTTGTTGTAACTGTTTCCTCCATCATCCTGTGTCGTTATGAAGATGTATTCAGTCTGAGCAATGACAGCAAGTTGTGTTGGATCTCCTTCAGGTTTTGGCAGAGTGCAACAGTTATATTTTCTCCAGAGACACATCAAGTCTCACGCAGGGTCATTACCTTTTACATGCTGAGAATACATAATACACAACGTGTCAAAACCAAAGACCTTCAGAAACTATCAAGAAAGTTTTACGGGGAAAGATTCAGGTGGGGGTGTAGACCATGACCTATATATGCCAAAACAACTCACATAAAATGATCACTCAATGATCAGGATAAAAAGACTCACATCTGGGAACCATGTTCGATGTGATAAAAGGAAATCAAGTCACAGCTGGTGACATAATCAGACTTCAGCTTTTCACCTAAAAGAGTTCAATAACTCATAAAGTCAGAATTCTGCTTGTTTGACAGAGCTTTTATAGCATTAGATGTTACAGTTTGAAGTCAGAATCCATCTCTAATATTCATAATCAGGCGAGATCAATTTAAACTGAGAGAGTCTTGATGATAAATTTTAATTCTGATATCAAAATTCTATATTCATTAGTTCCAACTAATGGAA
Organism: Carassius auratus; assembly: GCF_003368295.1. Classification (NCBI taxonomy): domain Eukaryota; kingdom Metazoa; phylum Chordata; class Actinopteri; order Cypriniformes; family Cyprinidae; genus Carassius; species Carassius auratus. Next base: position 17,136 of record NW_020524180.1, read on the forward strand.
TTTCTTCCCATAAAACAGACAACCATACCTATAGCCATATACCACAACCACCTCTAAAAACTTATAACGTCAATATATATGAAATTTTCATTTATCTAATAAGAATCTATTTCAACTAATGTGTAACTATTTAAAGCAGTAGCATCTGACTTTAAATATGTAACCTTTCAAAGCAGTACTGTTAATAAACCACTGCATAAACTAGACTTCATATTGATTTAGTGATATACAGTTAAGTGCATTAACAATATAAATCACATCCTAGTGTTTATTATTTATTATTTTATCGTGCATTCACACAGGTTTTATTTATATTATTTTGAAAGATTTTTGCTTACTGGTCTGTATTAGGGGTTGCACTGACTAATCGACTAGTTGACTAGTCGACGCTTTAAACTTGACGCCGACTAGTCACTGGTCCTATAGAGGGCACAACAGGATAAGAAATCTTTGAAGGACTTCCACATTTACGCTCCGTTTCTGAACAGTTAAAATGACATAAATGTATGCTCTGAAAGCACTCCACAAGACATCTGTGATTATATTACTGGATGCTCAAAACTGAATGGGAGAATGCACGTTTTAAACAGCCTATTGCACAGTAAATTAATTGCATTATAATATAATGCACTGCTGCACTGTAATGCACACACATAGGCTACAGACAGTAGCTTGTACCTCACGCGCTGATCTCGCGTACACAGAATCATTCAGCGCGGAAATGTATTGTCAACACTGTTCTGTGATTTCTCAATAAAATATGGGGCTGTGCAAAAAATCGAATGCGATTTTCATGCACATGTCATCAGTAAAGACGCTCCTTTAATTAGAAGTATTATCTCCAGCACGTGTGTTCAGATCAGGGTTGCCAGGTTTTCACAACAAATCCTGCCCTGTTGCTTCTCAAAACTAGTCCAAAACTAGTCGCGATTCCAGGAGGATCCCAGATAAAAATAAATGTTTCCTCGGGTTAAAATATAAGTTTTGTTTTTTGGCATGGTTGTCTTGGTAAAATTCGCATTTTAGAGGCTAAATATCACATTATTGGTATTGGGGTTGCTTCAAACCCGGACACGAAAAACAACCGCAGACTTGGCAACACTGGTTCAGGTGGAGCGGCAGTTACTAAACAGAGCCGTAGTCTACCGACAACTAACACAAAATCACTTTCAAAATCGACAAAGAATCGCCACCGATTTTAAAATCGATTTTGTGTAGATTGTCAGTGAATTACGGCTCTGTGTAGTAAATGCCAACGAATGTTGCCAAGTCTGTGGTTGTTTTTCATGTCCGCGGGTTGAAGCGACCCCAATACAAATAACGTGATGTTTAGCCCCTAAAATGGGCATTTTACCAAGGCAACCATGCCATAAAACTTAAATTGTAATCCTGGAAAGCAATTTTTTATCGGTGAACCTCCTGGAAACGTGATTGGGCTAGTTTTGGACTAGTTTTGAGAAGCAACTGGGCAGGATTTGTTCTGAAAACATGGCAACCATGATCTGAACACACGTTCTGGCGATAATACTTCTAATTAAAGGAGCGTTTTACTGATGACATGTGCATGAAAATCGCATTCGATTTTTTGCACAGCCCTAATAAAATAGCTTAGGAACTGAAAAGTTAAAGCATATATTTCTTAATAACTAAATCCCACAGCTTCACTACTAGTAGAGAGACACTGCCAGGTAGAATTAATTCACACACGCAATCGGTCTCACTAACGCATTCACATGAATGTAATCTTTACTGTGCAACTTTATCTGTATCTGATTTAAAACGAGCAGAAATCTGTGAGAAATATAACGACCCAAAGACAAAATAACTGATACAAATGAGCTGTTATAGGAGCAATAGCCATGTGGGCAGCGCTGTGGCATATGTCATAGCTGTGCACAAGATGTTTGAGTCTCAGCTCGTGAAGTACGTGAAGACAGAAAAAAAGCATTCTCGCGCAGCACAGTGGAGTGCACTTTGTGGTTTATTTTGAGTTGTTTGGGATGCAGTGACACATGGCCCTCTCACAATATATTGCTTTACAGATCTATTGCTTTTGCTGCTCAAAAAAGGTTCATACAATTGTTCTGCACGTAACAGAAGTTTCGCACTCTGGCACGGTTAGCACTCACACTGCATGAGTACCACGCCCAAACCCAACTGAACCGTGCTCTGGCCCTCCTTTTCCAACCGAGCCAGGGATGGCTGAATTAACTGTGTCTGAGTGTAGCAAAGAGCAGTCGCACTAGTCAAACGAACTGGGCTTTGGGGGTCAAACGTGTTCGGACACGGTTAAGACTGCCTAGTGTAAGTTCACCTTTATTGTACTGCATCCTGCACTCTGAGCATAACTTGTTTTTTTAACAATATATATATATATATATATATATATATATATATACATACATATATTTATATATTCTTTTTTTTTTTTTTTTGCTAATACCAATGCTTATACAACAATATGAAAGTGATACAGATATGTCACCTACAGTCTTACCTAGACTCTTCTTGATTTATGAGCATGTACATTTCCCAAGAGGTGTCATCAGCAATCGCCCCGTGGGGTACCAGCAAGCTCACTCCTAGAAAACCAACACCATCAACAGAGAGATATTATTTATGTGCACCTACACAATAAGCATTGATTCCTATGCCTCATGAAATAATTAACAATATAAGAATTCATTAAAACAGTAAGGGTTCAAATTAAAATATACCATGCTCTTATATTTACATATTAATTACTCATATATTATATCTGACTACAATCTTGCGAAAGGTGAATATGTACACAATACCCTCAGCAGCAGATATTTGTAATGTTTAGAAGACAAATTCTTTGTAATCTCCTTCTTCGTCTCTACTAATTTATTCAAGTCAGTCTAAAGAAAATAACAGTACTCATGAATTTTAATAACAATAGTCATGTTTTATGTAGTCTGCCTTTATTTTCCTCACTTCCTCATGCACACTCAAAAGTAAAAATAACAATAATTGTGTTTTATGTAAACTAATAAAATCCTCTTGTTCTCTGTAGTTTCTCTGAATCTGATATGAAACAAAGTGTTTTCTTTGGCCCTAAAAACCTTTCAACACAAGGACATCAGAGAGTGGATTCAGTGAACTGTTGACCTTTACAAGCATCAGCTAAAGAGAACATTTGGTTTTAGTGCACTTATTAGATGCAAACAGATGTTTTGATATTTTGCATACTGTTCACAGATACCAAAGCAATTGTTTGAGGGTGTGGAAGGATATGAGGGTGAACGAATGACAGTATTTTCATTTTTATTAGTTGTACTTCATCTAATCCAATTGCTAACAGGATACAAATGACTACAGCTGTACTGTACCTTAAGATTAAAAACATTCATGCTCATTGTTGCATAAACATAACTTAATACCAAATACCTAATATCAAATACAAACACATACTTTCGCTCACCTGCATTTGGAATGACTAAACGTCCACCCAGGTGCCCAAACACAGCGCTTGTCTTAAACTGAGTCTTCCTGAGTGTGTGAATGCCATTAGGAGCAATCATAGTGGTCTTCTTTCCTTCCACTGTGCTGTAGTTTGGGTGAAGGTTAGCAGGAAGGGTCTCCGGATGAGATTTCACATGGTACTCGGCCCGGTCTGCCACACCTAGTGAAACCACAAAGGAGCTCTGAACTTTGGCCTTGTCTGGAAGGGGGTCAAAAAGCTCTTGTCTATGGAGTCCTGAAAGCAGATCGGGCTGCTGAACGTCTGGTTGACAGTTATATCCGGCTGCATGGAGGAATTCAGCAGAAGTGGATTGCCTGGGGAGATGAAAACACAGTTTTTGATATTTTGGGTGTTTTATAGGAGTTTTCAATACAGTTAAAAAGAGAAGAATACAGTTAGATCATGTGGTCTTGACAGGCCAGCTCCAGTGCAGCAGACCATGGGCTGAAAATCAAGGCATGAGAATAGAAAAGGATTAAATATTTAATTTGCTGTTTTGGTTAAAATATTCATTTTAAGAGTGCTGGAAAAGTAAAAAAAAAAAAAGTCTAATCTTAAAAAATACAACAGTGAAAAGGACTATTTTATGAATGTGAGAAAAGATAGTGCCTTGGCACCTATTAAAATATTTATTTAGGCTTATTTTTTACCATTAAATCATTGTTCCTTCAAAGTCTAACTACCTGAAATATGGGTTTGAATAGGTGTTAGATTAGTATAGAGTTCTAATTCCAAAAGTTTCTCTGATATAATAAATTTTAAACTGAAACAAGGTCAGTGAACTGGTTTATTAGCGAACTGCAGAGGGTTCATGAGTTTAAGAAACACTATTAAAATATTAAATATTTTATGGTACAACTGTAATTTGCAATAATACATTCATGTCTCCTTTTTAAAATTAGAGCTAAAACTAATACTTAAAAAGGTCCTATTTGGTTTCAGCAGCAGAAATATGAGACTTTTCTTATAAAAGGTCATTGCTGTTAAAATCACGATGTATGACAAAATAATTGGCCAATATATATATAATATATATATATATATATATATATATATAAATATATATATATATATATATATATATATATATATATATATAATCAAAATAAAACATTCCCTCTAATAAGATTAAATATTTTATTTCTCTACTGTACCTGCATGCCATTTGACCATGCAAATATGTGTCATTGGCATATGTTTTGAATATTATTGAAATATTATTTCAAGGAGTGTGTAGTTTAATGGGTTCATATGATGACAAAAAAGTATGCATTGCTAGCTGGCATCTTAGATTTAGGACACAGGCAGCAAATTTACTTGTTTTTATAAATGTTTATCAAGGATACACTGCAGACACTTGACAGCATTCAGCTTAGTTGCTACCATGTTACTGTTTTTTTTTTTTTTTTTTTTCAGCAGATTGTTTGTGGAATGAGTTGCTTTTATGCACTGACTCATTCTGATAGGCACATCCTTAAATTGCTCATCATTACCAATAAGCACAGTTAGCATTAGTTCTCCAGTGACATCATGAGAGATTTGAGTGCTTTGAGTTCATGAGTGTTTTTCTGTAAAATGAATTAATTTAGCTACTCAGGAGGACATACATTTATGAACTAAATGACCTTTTTGTTTTTCAAGTTTTTAAATATGTCACCTCCCAGCTTGAAGTCAGAACAGCTCTTGGAAGGGGGTCTTCATCCCTTGCTGTTGCTCTCTCACCTTTTCCTGTCCAAAGCAGGCACACACCGTCACCGAGCCCCCACGAATCATCCTGGTGCCAAAGTAGCTCTAACACTCAAGTCACTTAGTCCTTGCTGGCCAGCTGCTGCACAGTGAGCGGTGGGAGGCAGGAGGCTAATGGGTCTTTATTTTTAGGAAAATCGTTAATTACCCCAGCCTGGGTTGATCGGTGTCAGGCGTTTGGGATATTTCTAGTCGCCATGTTTGGGCAGGTCAAGGTTTCGCAATAGGGTGATGACAGGTGTGCCTTTTGAATTTGAATGGTCCCATAAAGTTCAAAGGTGTCGGAATGGAACATATTCTGGTGGAAAAATGCTGATGCATATGCATATTTGGAATTATCAACTTAACCATTATCCTTTTAAGATATATTCAAAGTTAAAGTTTTGTCATTGTTTACTTAATTTATTATTATGCAGAACATTTTAGATATTGTGAAGAACATTCCAACTGTTTTTGTCCATAAACAAAGAAAGTCAATGGGGACCAAAGCTATTTTTACATACACTGAATGGACAAAAAATAAATAGTATGAGACATTTCTCAAAATGTATTATTCTGTGTTCTACAGAAGAAACTACAGTACAGACCAAAAGTTTGGACACACCTTCTCATTCAGAGAGTTTTCTTTATTTTCATGACTATTAGAATTGTAGATTCTCACTGAAGGCATCAAGGGCTATTTGACCAAGAAGGAGAGTGATGGGGTGCTGCGCCAGAGATGACCCACAGTCACCGGACCAGAACCAAATCGAGATGGTTTAGGGGTGAGCTGGACCGCAGACAACAAGTGCTAAGCATCTCTCGGGGAACTCCTTCAAGACTGTTGGAAGACCATTTCAGGTGACTACATTTTGAAGCTCATCAAGAAAATGCTAAGAGTGTGCAAAGCAGTAATCAAAGCAAAAGGTGGCTACTTTGAAGAACCTACAATGATATATTTTCAGTTGTTTCACACTTTTTTGTTATGTATATAATTCCATATATAGTTCCACATGTGTTAATTCATAGTTTTGATGCCTTCAGTGTGAATCTACAATTTTCATAGTCATGAAAATAAAGAAAACTCTTTGAATGAGAAGGTGTGTCCAAACTTTTGGTCTGTACTGTAACTGAATTAACCACTAGCCGGGGTAGGTAACATCAGATGTCCTGCAGAGTTTAGCTCCAACTCTGAAAAAAAACCATCACTTGTCTGTAACCTTAGTAATCCTGAAGACCTTGATTAGCTTGTTCAGGTGTGTTTGATTAGGGTTAGAGCTTAACTCTGCAGGACAGCGGCACTCCAGGACTGACGTTGCCTATCCCTGACCTATGGCATAGAATTGAACCTGATTTAGTTTCACCAGACATATAAAGAAATTAAAGCACATTAAATGGTTCAACTTCTTAAATTCTCATCCACAACAAAGTGGTTTTCCCCTCTTCAGAAGCAGGATAGGATCACTGTGGGACAGAAAATCTAAAGAAAAAAAATCACATAAAATTGAAAGGAAGAGGCAGCAGGATGATAGAAGTTAATGAAACAGTCATGTAGTGGGCACCTTGCGGGGAAAGATCTGGAATTAAAGTTGTGATTAAAATGACTCAGTGGCTCAGATTTCAAGAGCAGACAAGCGGGCAAAGGTCTGGAGTGTCATGCTGTCACCTGTGATTTAGAGAGTCAGCTGGAATACTTCAGAAACTTTAACATAATTACATACTGAGAAAAAATGCAATAGATATAATGCAGATTGAGTTGAAAAGAAAAGTGAGAGAAAATATAATGAATAACTCAAAACCTACCTTAATAAAAAGAAAAGCAATCAAAATGACATCAAATGCATTTGGAACTTCTGAACTTCTGAACTTTTAAAATGAACAACTGTTTAGGGAAGCTTCTATTGTCTCATTCTACATCCTTGAATGAATGAACATCCAACATGTTCTCATTTCCATTCCATGGGGTTTGGTCTTGCCTATGAGCTCTGATGGGAACCGGATTGGCTGTTGGAAATAAGGCGCAGTGGGAGCCTGGAAGAAAGTTGGCCTTTTTAAATAGGATTGATGACCTGACAGACGCGGCTCAGCTGAGCCTTGATCCCCTCTTTCCTGTTGTATGCAAGTGTCGGGAGGGGAGGGGGGTTTCACCATCCCAAGCCTTGAGCACAGTAAACACAAGCTGCTAGTCGCAGCCTTCACTGTGCTGTCACAAGCAGGCAGGATTGATTACCCTGCGAGGCGATGGCTATCACTTTCTCTGACCCAGAAGTGTCAGCGATGGTAATATGGACGCATGTAGTGGAACCAAATGTGGGTCATGGTGACTATAGTCGTGGTCTTATCAACAAAAGTTATCGGCACAGCTGACAAAAAGAGAGAATTGAAATCAAGTGTAGCATGCCTTCCACATCTACTCGTCAAGGGTTTTGAGTTTTTGGTGTGTGATGTGTGTTTGCTCAGGGGAGGCTATTTGTGTAAGTGAAATTTTTTAGTATCTTACTGTGGAATAAATTACTCTTATAGCATGTTTGTCTGTATGCTTTACAAGCAATTAATTTATTGGAATTGTCTTGAATATTCATTATGGCCTGGCCTGTTATTGTGACAAGCGGCACATCAATTTTAGTAACAAATAAATCAATTAATCCAACCGAACTGCTTCATCTACAGTGAACTCTTACCCTGTCTGGTGGTTTTGAAGTTGAAGGACTGGAAGCCCCCAGCAAAGAAGCAGATGAGTCAATGACGTCCACTCCATACTCACTTTGACTCTTCCTGTAGAGGGTGATGGCCACTATAAGGACGACCACAGCGATCACCCCCGCAGCCAGACCAGAGTACAGCGCAACATCAATAGAGTTCTCCATGCCTGGGAAACAGCCATAAACACACACACACACACACACACACACACACACACACACACACACTTAGGCTTCATCATTTATTGCGAAAACATTTAAGAAAAAATATGCCAAATAGCACATACATACATGTGTGTATATATATATATACCTTTGCTATCTTTGATCAAATAAAATACCATTTTAATAATAATAATTAGTAGTAGTATTAGTATTTTAAAATATAAAATATAACTTTAAAGATATCTAATAAAGTGAGTGAAAAGTGAAGTGACTTACTAATCTTTTACACTGTAATAACACTAATATTATTACTACTATTATATTGTGTATGCATTTATTGTTATAAGTATTATAAGAAGGTGTGATGCGATAATATAAAGAATTACTCTGTAGCATAATGGAAAGCACTGTTTTATATTATTATTTATTATTATTATTGTTATTATTATTATTATTGCTGTTGTTGTTTGCGCTATGAAATAGTAAAAAACAAGATATGTTTCTTGTAATAGTTTTTGTAGATTTGTGCAACTGTAATGTTTTAACAGTGCCAGATAATAAAATATATATTAAATAATAAGAAGAAGAATTGTATAGTCGTAAATCAAATATATAATATAATATATGAAAATATAACATTGTTAAGAAATAGTAGTGTTGAGAAATCATTAAAACACTAATTATTACTAATAAAACTAATAATTAAAAGACTAATATTATTACTGTCATTAGTTTTATTATTATTTTATGAAATACTATTAAATAAGTACTTTTTAATAAGATGTTATTATTCATAATAATAATTTTATCATCATCATCTTCATCACTACTGTTATTACTATTATAACCATTATTATTGTTGCTATTACAGTTAAGAAATACACCAAAAAAAAGACAGTAAAATAGGATAATCAAGATAATAAGATAAAGTTCAGTTTTGTAGCTGCGTGCAAGTTAAATGTTTTCACAGTGCCAGGAAAAAGAAAAAGAAAAAAAAAAAAATTTGGTGACAAGGAAACATTTAAAAGCCATAATGCCTGCATGCCTGGTCACTGCGGTTAGACTTGCAAATCTTTTAGACACCTGTGTAAATGGAACAGGTGCAATATGCACATGTTTAGCAGTGTATAAAGATATGCTTGGCACGTGAGGGCAGTTTGGGAGGTGTGAATTCCAGGGCTCTTACTACTTTAATAACTGGCATGGTGGTGTGCCAACACCCCACGCATTGATACATCTGTTCAGCTGGCATCTACAGCACTGGCCCAAGTGACCTCTGCAGCAGGAGGGTTGAGCGGACAGAACTCGCCAGATCACAAAGGACACAGAGGACATTAATCATGCCGTGAGAGGAAGAATATGCTTATAAAACTACAGCACTGCATTTCAAATATCCTGACGCACTACAGAAAGTTTGAACAGGGTTACATGCTGCAAGCTGGAAACAAGATTCTGTCCAAGGGTAAAGGTGAATTAATTGCATGTCCATCATGGAACAGATTTAATAGATTAAATTAGAAGCATTATAACCCAGCTCACACATCAATGCACACGGAGGAGTCTCAGAGTCACATCACTGTAACAATGCAGAAGCACCTGGTACTAATACATATTTAAAATCATGTTTTGGCAAAGTGCCTCAATTATGGTTTAAATAATACATGAGGAGAAATTAAGACATATATGCTTGACGAGGTGAGTTAATATTCAATGATTACACCTCATTGCTTCCTCTAAATATAGCACATGTTCAAATGCCACATCCAATCACTCACTCTCTATAATCTAAAAAGGACACAATACATTGACTAGCACTTTGTAATTCTTTGTAAAATCTTGATAAGGACACCCGCAGAATATTTAGGACCTTACTGAAAATCATCACATTCTTAATCAGCATCTTTGTCTTTTCTGATAAACTTAGTTAAGAAGAAAAAATGGCCACAAGGCAATAAGACTTGTTTTTAAAAAATACTTTGAATAAAAGAAAATACTTTGGTACTTTCCACTGGCAGAGAAAAAAATAATCAAATTATTTTTTTTGTTTCAATGGCAATGAAAATTTGGAAAAATATTATTTTTCTCTAATTATTTTATGTTTTATGGGCTACTTTAAATGTATAATATAATGTATTATTTAATTTCATATTTAAATAACTATTTTTGCATAGTGTAGTTTATGCTGTGGAGGCTTCCGATGGCTTGCAATTTCCATACTAAAATTCTAATTGAGACAGATTGGACACTTGCTAATTAATCTTCTGCATCTTTTTTTCACTTTGTTGAGAATGACACCTGCTGTCAGCATAATGATACAGGTAACCAAGCGTAGAAGTGAAGACATATGTGGGGTTTGAGCTTATCTTAATCAAGGAGGAAGAGAAAAAAATAGCTATCACGCAAATTCTAAAAAAAAAGCATATTTAAATATTTAAATGGATAAAATATCAAAAACAGACGCTCTCTCGACAGTAGCAATAGCTTATTTTGTTGTTTTTTTTTCTCTCATCTGTATGCAATTATGAATTCACATGGAGGAGGAACTCACTCTGAGGCTTAACATCATGCATCAGCTTCCCGTCTGCAGGGAAAAAGAAAAAGAACAAGAGAGAGAGGGGAAAGAAAGGGAGAGAGAATTACAGTCCATCCCTGTAATACTTATTACAAATCTGCTCTCTGATTCACATCACGGGTAGATGTCCAACTGCAGGCTATGCCAACATCAGCTGTGGATACTGTTGTACGGCATTGTTGCAATGAGAAGCTACGGCAGATGGTTTTGGATCACTTAGGCTGCAGGATGTTTCCATCCTTCATTAAGGAGAAGAAAACAGAGAGGGTTCTCATCATAACAGCTACGAGGGAGATATTGAGAGGCACGCGGGGCATGATGTCCTCTCTTTCATCCACTTTTAGCAGACAGTT
>NW_020524181.1:0-21685 GCF_003368295.1 Carassius auratus
AAAATAATTTGATACTGACCTCTGACATTTGTGACATAATATTCATGGATGTACAGTAAATCTGTTCAGCTCACAGATCAAGACTAAGCTGTAATGCAAGCAGAACTTTCACAAATGCTTGTAGGTCATAAAATATTACAAAACACTTACAAATCATTTAAGGGATTTGATAACACTGTAAAATAATGTTTAATTTGTTAAACATTAGCAAATGCATTGATAACACTTTATAATAACTGCACTCATTAGTAAATAGTCAGTTCATGCTTCATAAAGCCTTGTCCCAATATTAATAGTCAGTAGTAAGCAGTCTATAAATACAGCTATAAATAGCTTGTTCTTGGTTTATAAGCACATTTATTAAAAGGAGAGTAAAGAGTCAGTTATCTTCCTATGAAAAATAAAAAAAATAAAAATAAACAAACAACAAACTGATTGATACAGAACTCAGAAATGTTATTGTGGATTTATGATAAACTCAGCCTGTAAATGAATTCATTCCTCCAAGAAGACACAAGTAGTTCACACCAAACTTTTTTAACATGAAGCCAATATACTGAAGATGTTAAATTGCGAATGGGTTAGGATACCTTAAATGGTGTGCCATAGAGATTTATTAAAGTAACATAAAAAAATGCAATAGTTATTTTACTATATCTTTTAAAATTTTTAATTCCAACTCTTCATATTTTTTATATACATAGAAGTCATCATTTGAAGGAAGCACAGTAAGTTTCATAGCTTATCAATTTTCAAGAGCCAGCATAAAATTAAATCTATCATAACATATAAATCAAGCTTGCAATTCTTAGTACCAATAATGGCCACCAGATGGAGCTATAGGATTACTTTTAAATAATTATTGTAGAACAAGTATGATTTAAATCATTTATAGAAATCTTTCAAAGAAAAATAATATGAATTTTATGTATTTTTGATAAAAATGACCCTCATTTATTAGAATAACAAGCTGAAGTATTGTGAACTGTATATTAAGAATAATTCTTAATAGGCTTTATGGACAGATAAGTTTTGAGTGACTCTTGAAGGATCAGCACCACATCCTCTTTTACCAGTTTAAAGAATGTATCTTACAGTACAGGTGCGGGATGAATTTTGAATGGCTTGAATGGTTTTGCCGTGGTGATTTTTTGAAATAACAGTAAAAAGTAACCAGTAAATGTCTTTTATTTTTTTAAGTGCAGCTTCTAAACACTTAAAAAAATGTACACATAGAAGAACAAGTCATTCTGAGGAAATATGCATAGTTTCATGACTATACAACACTATATGGATGATAGAAAATTAAAAAACTATCATACATCTGATGTCACTCTGTCACTGTGGTAATGTGTGTGTGTGTGTGTGTGTGTGTTAAGTGAATTAGGTGTGAAACTATCAGGGAGCATTTAGTCTCCAGCGCCAACATTTTACAGAACTGCCACTTTCCTGGAATCTCAGAATTACAATGTGTCAGGTTCTGAGAAATCAAAGATTCCAAAAAATTATTTAATTAGAATACCATGAAGTATTGTGAAATACTATATATTAAGACTTTATATATAGGCTTTATGAACAGATTAGAGTGACTCATGAAGGACCAGCACCACCTCCTCTTGTCCGATGGTTTGAGGAATATATCTTCCAGAATCCGGGATTAAGATTTAGGAGCTCATTTTTATTCCACCTCCTTTCCTGAAAGTCTGTCTTGCAGAATTGACTAAAAATTAATCTTCACATTAATTCCTAATTATTTTGCAATTATTTTTGTCAGTTCTTCTTGACCTGTTTTTTTTTCTTCTTCTTTTCTGACCTCATGACCCAGTCAGCATTTTTGTACAATGGTCAAGTCTTAACTTATCCATTTCTGTATTGCATTTGTGTTTGATATTTCTCATGGGTATTTCATAATTTTCGACTTTGAGTTAAAACAGTTTGAGTTAAAACTCTTTTTTAGCGCATTTCATCTGTAAAAGAAAACATGCCTAATGATTCTGCACACATGAATATAAGGAGTTTTTCTCTTCCAGCTTTCCTGGACTATTGTATAGCACTCATAAATGATTAAATAAAAAATAATGGTAGTTATTAAGATTGATATGGTTTGGAATTGGTAAAATGTGCTTGGAAAAAAAATCACAATAAAACAATGTTTTAATGTTTAGGTTTGGAATATTAACTGACATGAATGAATGCTATATAAATATTGTTCATGTTAACATAATGTTTATAAATGAAATCTTATTGTAAAGTGTTACTAAATATATATATATATATATATATATATATATATATATATATATATTGTTCTGTGAATGTGATTTTAAAGTCTAGATGATTCGGATTAACCCTTTAACCGCCATATCCTTTAAAACCTCACTGCCAGAGGGATATTGTGAATGCATGTGCCCGCTGGACACAGTTTACCTGATGCCACCGGGGTGGCGATGGCATTGGTGGCTTGAGCCCGCCATCGCTGCTTGCAGCTATATTTAGGGCTCAAGCCTGGAGGGCGAGAGCCCTATTGTTTTCCTTAGGATTATTTTTTATTAGGGCCCGAGCACCGATGGTGTGAGGACCCTCTTGGAATTGCTCCGTTTATTATTATTATTATTATTATTATTATTATTATTATTATTAGGGCCCGAGCACCGATGGTGTGAGGACCCTCTTGGAATTGCTCCGTTTATTATTATTATTATTATTATTATTATTATTATTATTCTTCTTCTCCAAAATGAATCGCATTTTTGAGGGCCTAAACATGCTCGAAAAGTCATGAAACTTTGCACACACCTCAGAACTGGCGAAAATTTACGTCTGATATGGGTTTCAGAAGTGGGTGTGGCAAAATGGCTCAACAGCGCCACCTATACACGTTCAACGGTGTGCGCCTCGAGCTACGTTTCATGTACATGTATGAAAATCGGTATACACATGTAACTCTCCAATACCTACAAAAAAGTCTCTTGGAGCAAAATCCGAAACCCAACAGGAAGTCGGTTATTACTAATATTATGAGCAAATTTTTTGTCATTTTTGTCATTTCCATGCGTTGTATTTTAACGAACTCCTCCTAGAGATTCATTCAGATCAACACTAAATTTGGTATGCCTAATCTGAAGGCCTTTGTGATGTTAAATTGCGAAGCTTTTGAGTTTTCGTTAATGGGCGTGTCCGTGGCGGCCTGTCGATTTTCGATGATTCGCCATGAAACAGGAAGTTGCTATAACTCAGACATACAATGACCAATCTGCCCCAAACTTCACATGTTTGATGAGACTCCTGACCTGAACAGATTGACATGCCCATATTCAGTTATAGTCATAGCGCCACCTATTGGCAACAGGAAGTTACATATTTTACACTGCAATGAACTACTCCTAGAAATTTTATGACATCAATGTATTTTTTGTGGTCAGTCTAATCTAAAGGCCTCTGCGATGTTAAGTTGTGAAGATCTTGAGTTTTCGTTAAAAGGCGTGTCCATGGCGCCGTCACGAAGTTCGATGTCTCGCCATGGGAATAAAATATGTTATAACTCAGGCATAAAATGTCCGATCTTCCCCAAACTGCACATTTGTGATAAGAGTCCTGGCCTGAACACATCTGAAGGCCAAAATTCCATCAGGTGTGGCAAAATGGCTCGATAGCGCCACCTATACACTTTCAAAAGAGTGCGCTTCGAGCTATGTTTCACGTACATGTACAAAAATCGGTATACACATGTAACACACCAATACCTACAAAAAAGTCTCTTGGTACGAAATCCGAATCCCAACAGGAAGTCGGTTATTTAGAATTTTCTCCGCAAAATTGGCGTTGTTTTTGCCATTTTCAGGGGTTGTACTTTAACGAACTCCTCCTACAGATTTATTCAGATCAACACCAAACCTGGTCAGTGTAATCTTAAGCCCTTTGCGATGTTAAATTGCGAAGATCTTTAGATTTCGTTAAAGGGCGTGTCCATGACGGCCTGACAAATTTCGATGTTTCGCCATGAAAAAGGAAGTTGCTGTAACTCAGACATACAATGTCCAATCTGCCCCAAACTTCACATGTTAGATAAAACTTCTACCCTTAACAGATCTACATGCCCACATTCAGTTATAGTCATAGCGCCACCTATTGGCAACAGGAAGTGACATGTTTTACGCTGCGACAAACTACTCCTATAATTTTTTTGAGATTAACATATATTTTGTGGTCAGTCTAATCTAAAGGCCTGTGCAATGTTAACTTTTGCAGATCTTGAGTTTTTGTTAAAGGGCGTTTCCATGGCGCCATGACAAAATTTGATGTCTTGCCACAGCAAGAGAAATTGTTGTAACTCAAGCATAAAATGTTCAATCTTCCCCAAACTTCACATGTTTGATAAGAGTCCTGGCCTGAACACATCTGAAGGCCAATATTCCATTATAATGATAGCGCCACCTGTTGGCAACAGGGAGATTGGCACATAATAAATGACTTTGATATATTCCACTTATATTTACGATTTGAAATGCATATTTCTCACCGTTCACCTTTTTACTAAAGCCACACGATGGCGGTGAGCCCGGGTGCGAGGGCCCGTTCATCGCTGCTTGCAGCTTTAATTATTATTATTATTCTCCAAAATGAATCGCATTTTTGAGGGCCTAAACATGCTCGAAAAGTCATGAAACTTTGCACACACCTCAGAACTGGTGAAAATTTATGTCTGATATGGGTTTCAGAAGTGGGTGTGGCAAAATGGCTCAACAGCGCCACCTATACACGTTCAACGGTGTGCGCCTCGAGCTACGTTTCATGTACATGTATGAAAATCAGTATACACATGTAACTCTCCAATACCTACAAAAAAGTCTCTTGGAGCAAAATCCGAAACCCAACAGGAAGTCAGTTATTACTAATATTATGAGCAAATTTTGTGTCATTTTTGTCATTTCCATGCGTTGTATTTTAACAAACTCCTCCTAGAGATTCATTCAGATCAACACCAAATTTGGTATGCCTAATCTGAAGGCCTTTGCGATGTTAAATTGCGAAGCTTTTGAGTTTTCGTTAATGGGCGTGTCCGTGGTGGCCTGGCGAATTTCGATGATTCGCCATGAAACAGGAAGTTGCTATAACTCAGACATACAATGACCAATCTGCCCCAAACTTCACATGTTTGATGAGACTCCTGACCTGAACAGATTGACATGCCCATATTCAGTTATAGTCATAGCGCCACCTATTGGCAACAGGAAGTGACATATTTTACACTGCGATGAACTACTCCTAGAAATTTTATGACCTCAATGTATTTTATGTGGTCAGTCTAATCTAAAGGCCTGTGCGATGTTAAGTTGTGAAGATCTTGAGTTTTCGTTAAAAGGCGTGTCCATGGCGCCATCACGAAGTTCGATGTCTCGCCATGGGAATAAAAGATGTTATAACTCAGGCATAAAATGTCCGATCTTCCCCAAACTGCACATGTGTGATAAGAGTCCTGGCCTGAACACATCTGAAGGCCAAAATTCCATCAGTTGTGGCAAAATGGCTCGATAGCGCCACCTATACACTTTCAACAGAGTGCGCCTCGAGCTATGTTTCACGTACATGTACAAAAATCGGTATACACATGTAACACACCAATACCTACAAAAAAGACTCTTGGTACGAAATCCGAATCCCAACAGGAAGTCGGTTATTTAGAATTTTCTCTGCAAAATTGGCGTTGTTTTTGCCATTTTCAGGGGTTGTACTTTAACGAACTCCTCCTAGAGATTTATTCAGATCAACACCAAACCTGGTCAGTGTAATCTTAAGCCCTTTGCGATGTTAAATTGCGAAGATCTTTAGATTTCGTTAAAGGGCGTGTCCATGGCGGCCTGACAAATTTCGATGTTTCGCCATGAAAAAGGAAGTTGCTGTAACTCAGACATACAATGTCCAATCTGCCCCAAACTTCACATGTTAGATAAAACTTCTGCCCTTAACAGATCTACTTGCCCACATTCAGTTATAGTCATAGCGCCACCTATTGGCAACAGGAAGTGACATGTTTTACACTGCGACAAAATACTCCTATAATTTTTTTGAGATTAACATATATTTTGTGGTCAGTCTAATCTAAAGGCCTGTGCAATGTTAACTTTTGGATATCTTGAGTTTTTGTTAAAGGGCGTTTCCATGGCGCCATGACAAAATTTGATGTCTTGCCACAGCAAGAGAAGTTGTTGTAACTCAAGCATAAAATGTTCAATCTTCCCCAAACTTCACAAGTTTGATAAGAGTCCTGACCTGAACACATCTGAAGGCCAATATTCCATTATGATGATAGCGCCACCTGCTGGCAACGGTAAGATTGGCACATATATGGGATATACTTTGATATATTCCACTTATATTTAGGACATTAAATGCATATTTCTCACTGTTCACCTTTTTACTAAAGCCACTCGCTGGCGGTGAGCCCGGGTGCGAGGGCCCGTTCATCGCTGCTTGCAGCTTTAATTATTATTATTATTATTATTATTATTTTATTTATTTTTTTTATTTTATTTTTTTTTTTCTAACGTTACGGAGGCTTTTGGGGCCCTTAACATGCTTAAAAAGTCTTGAAAATTGGCACACACATTGGAACCTGCGGCCATTAGGGCCGGGCAGAGACTGATACACGGGCGTGGCACAGGGGCTCTACAGCGCCCCTGGAATATGGAGGGCCATATATCATACATACTTGTACGTAGACATACGAAACTTGGCAAACATATAGAACTCATCAATACAAACAACTTTCGTATTGCATATCATAGGCTCCGCCCAACAGGAAGTTGGCTATTTAGGGTTTATTATTCATATTTGTCATCAAAGTTGTGGGGGCTTTTGGAGTCCTTAACATACTCAAAAACTCTTGAAAATTTGCACACACTTTGGAATCTGTGGCCTTTAGGAGCCTGCAGAGGTTTAGGAGCCTGCCACAAACTGGCAGCAGGAAGTGTGTCATTTTCAAAATGCTTTGAATTCAGCATCTTATTTTTACTCGATTTGCTTCAAACTTCATCAGAATAATGTTAAAACACAGCCGATATAAATCTGCTGGGGGGATATTGATATCTAAAACTATTGTTGCCGTGGCAACATGTCAAACTGGAATACTTCTCAGGTGATTTTGAGGCATATAACATGCTTAGAATTTCATCAAACTCAGAACACATATCAGTATTAGTGACAGCTAGACACTGGCAAAAGTTCATAAGAGGGCGTGGAAGAGGCACTCTATAGCGCCACCTTTTGTCAAAAGTGGGGGGGTTAGTTTTAGCTACAGACACCAAACTCAGTACAAAAATTGTTCTTATCAAGACGGACAACTTTCTAATTCACAGTCATCAGCTACGACCAACAGGAAGTCGGCTATTTTGATTTGAATGTGGATTGTTTTTTACATTTAGCTGTGAATTAATGCATACTGCTCAGAGGAGAGTAACACTATACACACCAAACTTGGTCTACATGTTGAAAAAACATTGAGGAACTTAAATTGTTAATGGGTTTTGGATAGCTTGGATGGTTTTGTCGTGGTGATTTTTTTAAATGACAGTAAAGATGGAATTATTAATTTTCCTGCATTTTTAAATTCCAAACACTTCAAAACCTTTTTTCATACAGAAAAAAAAAGTTATTCTGAGTAAATATGCATAGTTTCATGACTTTACAACACTGTATGGATAACAGAAAATTAAAAAACTGTCAGACATCTCATCTCACTCTGTCCATCTGTTTGAGTGTGTGTGCTTAGACTTCCATTGTCTGAGAGAAATAGCGCTCCTACAGGTGCAGTTACCGGACTAAAAAAGGGAGGAGACTGTCTTTTGGTTTCACTTTTAAATCGGTTAAAATACAAATAAATACTTGGATTTAATTCACACTGACAAGCTAAACCAACATATATGATTATTATCAGGTCAGGGCTCATTAATAAATGATGTGTGGTCAGTGATACGTGAGAAACACGAGAGATGAATCACCGCTCTGAGCAAGAGCGTGTGGAATGATGAGCTCAGAAAAAAACTAGTTCATTCTTGTTTTATAGCTATTAAAAATAAAGTATTGCAGCGATATCACACAATTCACCAATTAGAGCACACCAAGAGCTAAATTAAGATGTTTTTGAACTGTTCAAGTGTGCAAGACTATTTGAAAGCGCGACTGGCAGAATAACATGTATCTCTCCAGCTGCAGGATTCTGCCTTTCGTCGTAAGAACGAACACATCACGGACAAGATTATTTCAAAATACATAATAGCTTGGCTAATATAAACGAAAACAGCCACGTGAACATAAACTGTTGAGAAATAAATCTGAAGTGGATCTACTGGATTTTAATATTAAGTGACCGCATATACCAGCTGCTTCTGTCTTCAATTTTAATCTATATAAAAAATTAAACTCATTCATCTTGGCTGCTTTTTTAATGTGTGTACGTATTTATTTATTATTTTGCTCTAACAAGACTTAATCTATATTTAATTAAATCAATTACATTTTATTTTACATTTGATTTGTCCATTTCTGCATCTAAACGCCTAAAAACCTAAAACATGCTCTATTAAACTATTGTTAGCAATTTCTTTATCGTCCAATTTATCTGGTGTACTAGCTTTTATTTTCATAATAAACTTGTTTGTTAAATTATACACAGTTACAGTGGTCTATAATAAATATTTACAGGTTTTATTCAAGCTGTTTAGAATGATTGCCATAGGCTAATTTTTTAAAATGTAAATCCAAAAAAAAAAAAAAAAAAATTAAATGAATAAAAAACATTGGAAAAGAATAACTTGTACTTTTTTATACATTTTGTATAGTTTCATAGTTTATGCATTATAGTTATAAAAACAAACAAATTTAGACACTCACATAGAAATCTTAGGCCTTATCCTTTTCTGACAGTTTTAGGGATTTTAAAAAATCCTAAAAAACCTTATTTGTGCTGCAAATAATAATTTCAAAATAATTTGATACTGACCTCTGACATCTTGTGACATAATCTCATGGATGTAACAGTAAATCTGTTCAGCTCACAGATCAAGACTAAGCTGTAATGCAAGCAGAACTTTCACAAATGCTTGTAGGTCAATAAAATCATTACAAAACACTTACAAATCATTTAAGGGATTTGATAACACTGTAAAATAATGTTTAATTTGTAAACATTAGCAAATGCATTGATAACACTTTATAATAACTGCACTCATTAGTAAATAGTCAGTTCATGCTTCATAAAGCCTTGTCCCAATATTAATAGTCAGTAGTAAGCAGTCTATAAATACAGCTATAAATAGCTTGTTCTTGGTTTATAAGCACATTTATTAAAAAGGAGAGTAAAGAGTCAGTTATCTTCCTATGAAAAATAAAAAAAATAAAAATAAACAAACAACAACACTGATTGATACAGAACTCAGAAATGTTAGTGTGGATTTATGATAAACTCAGCCTGTAAATGAATTCATTCTCCTCCAAGAAGACACAAGTAGTTCACACCAAACTTTTTTAACATGAAGCCATATACTGAAGATGTTAAATTGCGAATGGGTTTAGGATACCTTAAATGGTGTGGCCATAGAGATTTATTAAAGTAACATTAAAAAAATGCAATAGTTATTTTACTATATCTTTAAAAATTTTAATTCCAACTCTTCATAATTTTTATATACATAGAAGTCATCATTTGAAGGAAGCACAGTAAGTTTCATAGCTTTATCATTTTCAAGAGCCAGCATAAAATTAAATCTATCATAACATATAAATCAAGCTTGCAATTCTTAGTACCAATAATGGCCAACAGATGGAGCTATAGGATCACTTTTAAATAATTATTGTAGAACCAAGTATGATTTAAATCATTTATAGAAATCTTTCAAAGAAAAATAATATGAATTTTATGTATTTTACTGATAAAATGACCCTCACTTTATTAGAATAACAAGCTGAAGTATTGTGAACTGTATATTAAGAATAATTCTTAATAGGCTTTATGGACAGATAAGTTTTGAGTGACTCTTGAAGGATCAGCACCACATCCTCTTTTACCAGTTTAAAGAATGTATCTTACAGTACAGGTGCGGATGAATTTTGAATGGCTTGAATGGTTTTGTCGTGGTGATTTTTTGAAATAACAGTAAAAAAGTTACCAGTAAATGTCTTTTATTTTTTTAAGTGCAGCTTCTAAACACTTAAAAAAATGTACACATAGAAGACAAGTCATTCTGAGGAAATATGCATAGTTTCATGACTATACAACACTATATGGATGATAGAAAATTAAAAAACTATCATACATCTGATGTCACTCTGTCACTGTGGGTAATGTGTGTGTGTGTGTGTGTGTGTTAAGTGAATTAGGTGTGAAACTATCAGGGAGCATTTAGTCTCCAGCGCCAACATTTTACAGAACTGCCACTTTCCTGGAATCTCAGAATTACAATGTGTCAGGTTCTGAGAAATCAAAGATTCCAAAAAATTATTTAATTAGAATACCATGAAGTATTGTGAAATACTATATATTAAGACTTTATATATAGGCTTTATGAACAGATTAGAGTGACTCATGAAGGACCAGCACCACCTCCTCTTGTCCGATGGTTTGAGGAATATATCTTCCAGAATCCGGGATTAAGATTTAGGAGCTCATTTTTATTCCACCTCCTTTCCTGAAAGTCTGTCTTGCAGAATTGACTAAAAATTAATCTTCACATTAATTCCTAATTATTTTGCAATTATTTTTGTCAGTTCTTCTTGACCTGTTTTTTTTTTCTTCTTCTTTTCTGACCTCATGACCCAGTCAGCATTTTTGTACAATGGTCAAGTCTTAACTTATCCATTTCTGTATTGCATTTGTGTTTGATATTTCTCATGGGTATTTCATAATTTTCGACTTTGAGTTAAAACAGTTTGAGTTAAAACTCTTTTTTAGCGCATTTCATCTGTAAAAGAAAACATGCCTAATGATTCTGCACACATGAATATAAGGAGTTTTTCTCTTCCAGCTTTCCTGGACTATTGTATAGCACTCATAAATGATTAAATAAAAAATAATGGTAGTTATTAAGATTGATATGGTTTGGAATTGGTAAAATGTGCTTGGAAAAAAATCACAATAAAACAATGTTTTAATGTTTAGGTTTGGAATATTAACTGACATGAATGAATGCTATATAAATATTGTTCATGTTAACATAATGTTTATAAATGAAATCTTATTGTAAAGTGTTACTAAATATATATATATATATATATATATATATATATATATATATATATATATATATATATATATATATATATATATATATTGTTCTGTGAATGTGATTTTAAAGTCTAGATGATTCGGATTAACCCTTTAACCGCCATATCCTTTAAAACCTCACTGCCAGAGGGATATTGTGAATGCATGTGCCCGCTGGACACAGTTTACCTGATGCCACCGGGGTGGCGATGGCATTGGTGGCTTGAGCCCGCCATCGCTGCTTGCAGCTATATTTAGGGCTCAAGCCTGGAGGGCGAGAGCCCTATTGTTTTCCTTAGGATTATTTTTTATTAGGGCCCGAGCACCGATGGTGTGAGGACCCTCTTGGAATTGCTCCGTTTATTATTATTATTATTATTATTATTATTATTATTATTATTATTATTATTATTATTATTATTATTATTATTATTCTCCAAAATGAATCGCATTTTTGAGGGCCTAAACATGCTCGAAAAGTCATGAAACTTTGCACACACCTCAGAACTGGTGAAAATTTATGTCTGATATGGGTTTCAGAAGTGGGTGTGGCAAAATGGCTCAACAGCGCCACCTATACACGTTCAACGGTGTGCGCCTCGAGCTACGTTTCATGTACATGTATGAAAATCAGTATACACATGTAACTCTCCAATACCTACAAAAAAGTCTCTTGGAGCAAAATCCGAAACCCAACAGGAAGTCAGTTATTACTAATATTATGAGCAAATTTTGTGTCATTTTTGTCATTTCCATGCGTTGTATTTTAACAAACTCCTCCTAGAGATTCATTCAGATCAACACCAAATTTGGTATGCCTAATCTGAAGGCCTTTGCGATGTTAAATTGCGAAGCTTTTGAGTTTTCGTTAATGGGCGTGTCCGTGGTGGCCTGGCGAATTTCAAAGATTCGCCATGAAACAGGAAGTTGCTATAACTCAGACATACAATGACCAATCTGCCCCAAACTTCACATGTTTGATGAGACTCCTGACCTGAACAGATTGACATGCCCATATTCAGTTATAGTCATAGCGCCACCTATTGGCAACAGGAAGTGACATATTTTACACTGCGATGAACTACTCCTAGAAATTTTATGACCTCAATGTATTTTATGTGGTCAGTCTAATCTAAAGGCCTGTGCGATGTTAAGTTGTGAAGATCTTGAGTTTTCGTTAAAAGGCGTGTCCATGGCGCCATCACGAAGTTCGATGTCTCGCCATGGGAATAAAAGATGTTATAACTCAGGCATAAAATGTCCGATCTTCCCCAAACTGCACATGTGTGATAAGAGTCCTGGCCTGAACACATCTGAAGGCCAAAATTCCATCAGTTGTGGCAAAATGGCTCGATAGCGCCACCTATACACTTTCAACAGAGTGCGCCTCGAGCTATGTTTCACGTACATGTACAAAAATCGGTATACACATGTAACACACCAATACCTACAAAAAAGACTCTTGGTACGAAATCCGAATCCCAACAGGAAGTCGGTTATTTAGAATTTTCTCTGCAAAATTGGCGTTGTTTTTGCCATTTTCAGGGGTTGTACTTTAACAAACTCCTCCTAGAGATTTATTCAGATCAACACCAAACCTGGTCAGTGTAATCTTAAGCCCTTTGCGATGTTAAATTGCGAAGATCTTTAGATTTCGTTAAAGGGCGTGTCCATGGCGGCCTGACAAATTTCGATGTTTCGCCATGAAAAAGGAAGTTGCTGTAACTCAGACATACAATGTCCAATCTGCCCCAAACTTCACATGTTAGATAAAACTTCTGCCCTTAACAGATCTACTTGCCCACATTCAGTTATAGTCATAGCGCCACCTATTGGCAACAGGAAGTGACATGTTTTACACTGCGACAAAATACTCCTATAATTTTTTTGAGATTAACATATATTTTGTGGTCAGTCTAATCTAAAGGCCTGTGCAATGTTAACTTTTGGATATCTTGAGTTTTTGTTAAAGGGCGTTTCCATGGCGCCATGACAAAATTTGATGTCTTGCCACAGCAAGAGAAGTTGTTGTAACTCAAGCATAAAATGTTCAATCTTCCCCAAACTTCACATGTTTGATAAGAGTCCTGACCTGAACACATCTGAAGGCCAATATTCCATTATGATGATAGCGCCACCTGCTGGCAACGGTAAGATTGGCACATATATGGGATATACTTTGATATATTCCACTTATATTTAGGACATTAAATGCATATTTCTCACTGTTCACCTTTTTACTAAAGCCACTCGCTGGCGGTGAGCCCGGGTGCGAGGGCCCGTTCATCGCTGCTTGCAGCTTTAATTATTATTATTATTATTTTTTTTTTTATTTATTTTTTTTTTTTTTTCTAACGTTACGGAGGCTTTTGGGGCCCTTAACATGCTTAAAAAGTCTTGAAAATTGGCACACACATTGGAACCTGCGGCCATTAGGGCCGGGCAGAGACTGATACACGGGCGTGGCACAGGGGCTCTACAGCGCCCCCTGGAATATGGAGGGCCATATATCATACATACTTGTACGTAGACATACGAAACTTGGTAAACATATAGAACTCATCAATACAAACAACTTTCGTATTGCATATCATAGGCTCCGCCCAACAGGAAGTTGGCTATTTAGGGTTTATTATTCATATTTGTCATCAAAGTTGTGGGGGCTTTTGGAGTCCTTAACATACTCAAAAACTCTTGAAAATTTGCACACACTTTGGAATCTGTGGCCTTTAGGAGCCTGCAGAGGTTGGGACCCGGGCGTGGCACAGGGGCTCTACAGCACCCCCTGGAACACAGTCATAAATGTTGTTGTATAGCTCACACATACTTGCACGTATTAATATGAAACTCAGTACACATATAGATCTCATTGTGCCGAACAACTTGCGTATTGCATGTCATAGGCTCCGCCCAACAGGAAGTCAGCTATTTAGAGTTATGTAAAAAGTGCATGCTCTGGAATTTGATATACTTGTCATAGGTTTTTTACTCGATTGCCACCAAACTCGGTCAACATGATCTCAAGACATTGGGGATGAAATATTGCCAGGGGATTTTTGATATCTCGAACGGTTTGCTCGTAGCGAGGCGTTGAATTTATGGCTAAAATTGAGAAACAGGAAGTGTCTAATACCATCCACATACATTTCCTAATTTTAATCAAAGTTCATCAGATTATTCATTGTATGATGTCGATCGCATATATGTGACTATTAGGAGTCAAAGTTATAGCGCCACCAACTGGCAGCAGGAAGTGTGTCATTTTCAAAATGCTTTGAATTCAGCATCTTATTTTTACTCGATTTGCTTCAAACTTCATCAGAATAATGTTAAAACACAGCCGATATAAATCTGCTGGGGGGATATTGATATCTAAAAATATTGTTGCCGTGGCAACATGTCAAACTGGAATACTTCTCAGGTGATTTTGAGGCATATAACATGCTTAGAATTTCATCAAACTCAGAACACATATCAGTATTAGTGACAGCTAGACACTGGCAAAAGTTCATAAGAGGGCGTGGAAGAGGCACTCTATAGCGCCACCTTTTGTCAAAAGTGGGGGGGTTAGTTTTAGCTACAGACACCAAACTCAGTACAAAAATTGTTCTTATCAAGACGGACAACTTTCTAATTCACAGTCATCAGCTACGACCAACAGGAAGTCGGCTATTTTGATTTGAATGTGGATTGTTTTTTACATTTAGCTGTGAATTAATGCATACTGCTCAGAGGAGAGTAACACTATACACACCAAACTTGGTGTAATTGTTGAAAAAACATTGAGGAACTTAAATTGTGAATGGGTTTTGGATAGCTTGGATGGTTTTGTCGTGGTGATTTTTTTAAATGACAGTAAAAATGGAATTATTAATTTTCCTGCATTTTTAAATTCCAAACACTTCAAAACCTTTTTTCATACAGAAAAAAAAGTTATTCTGAGTAAATATGCATAGTTTCATGACTTTACAACACTGTATGGATAACAGAAAATTAAAAAACTGTCAGACATCTCATCTCACTCTGTCCATCTGTTTGAGTGAGTGTGCTTAGACTTCCATTGTCTGAGAGAAAATGCGCCCCTACGGGTGCAGTTACCGGACTAAAAGAGGGAGGAGACTCTCTTTGGATTTCACTTTTAAATCGGTTAAAATACAAATAAATACTTGGATTTAATTCACACTGACAAGCTAAACCAACATATATGATTATTATCAGGTCAGGGCTCATTAATAATTGATGTGTGGTCAGTGATACGTGAGAAACACGAGAGATGAATCACCGCTCTGAGCAGGAGCGTGTGGAATGATGAGCTCAGAAAAAACGAGTTTATTCTTGTTTCATAGCTATTAAAAATAAAGTATTGCAGCGATATCACACAATTCACTAATCAGAACACACCAAGAGCTAAATTAAGATGTTTTTGAACTGTTTGTGTGAAAATGAAATATTCGCGGCTGCCTAACTGAAATCTCTGCCTCCGATCAGCGCGCACAGTGTCACAAGTTCAAATAAACGAATTTATTCTTGTTTAAGAGCTTTTTAAAATAAATTTTTGCCATAAATGCACAAAATACACCCATTATAACACAACACGAGCTAAATGCAGGTGTTTGTGACCCGTTTATGTGCGCAAGACTGTTTGAAAGCGCGACTGGCAGAATAACATATATCTCTCGAGCTGCAGGATTCTGCCTTTCGTCGTAAGAACGAACACATCACGGACAAGATTATTTCAAAATACATAATAGCTTGGCTAATATAAACGAAAACTGCCACGTGAACATAAACTGTTGAGAAATAAATCTGAAGTGGATCTACTGGATTTTAATATTAAGTGACCGCATATACCAGCTGCTTCTGTCTTCAATTTTAATCTATATAAAAAATTAAACTCATTCATCTTGGCTCCTTTTTTTTAATGTGTGTACGTATTTATTTATTATTTTGCTCTAACAAGACTTAATCTATATTTAATTAAATCAATTACATTTTATTTTACATTTGATTTGTCCATTTCTGCATCTAAACGCCTAAAAACCTAAAACATGCTCTATTATACTATTGTTAGCAATTTCTTTATCGTCCAATTTATCTGGTGTACACACTTTTATTTTCATAATAAACTTGTTTGTTAGATTATACACAGTTACAGTGGTCTATAATAAATATTAACAGGTTTTATTCAAGCTGTTTAGAATGATTGCCATAAGCTAATTTTTTTTAAATGTAAATAAAAAAAATAAAAAAATACAAAAATAAAAAAACATTGGAAAAGAATAACTGTTGTACTTTTTATACATTTTGTATAATTTCATAGTTTATGCATTATAGTTATAAAAACAAATAAATTTAGCCACTCACATAGAAATCTTGGGCCTTATCCTTTTCTGACAGTTTTAGGGATTTTAAAAAATCCTAAAAAACCTTATTTGTGCTGCAAATAATAATTTCTAATTAATTTGATACTGACTTCTGACATCCTGTGACATGATATTTATTTGAATTTACATAATCTCATGGATGTAACAGTAAATCTGTTCAGCTCACAGATCAAGACTAAGCTGTAATGCAAGCAGAACTTTCACAAATGCTTGTAGGTCAATAAAATCATTACAAAACACTATCATTTAAAATCATTTAAGGGATTTGATAACACTGTAAAATAATGTCTAATTTGTTAACATTAGCAAATGCATTGATAACACTTTATAATAACTGCACTCATTAGTAAATAGTCAGTTCATGCTTTATAAAGCCTTGTCCCAATATTAATAGTCAGTAGTAAGCAGTTTATAAATACAGCTATAAATAGCTCATTTATTAAAAAGGAGAGTAAAGGGTCAGTTATCTTCCTATGAAAAATAAAAAAATAAACAAACAAAAACACAGATTGATACAGAACTCAGAAATGTTATTGTGGATTTATGATAAACTCAGCCTGTAAATGAATTCATTCTCCTCCAAGAAGACACAAGTAGTTCTGTTTTAACATGAAGACATATACTGAAGATGTTAAATTTCGAATGGGTTTAGGATACCTTAAATGGTGTGGCCATAGCGATTTATTAAGTGAACATAAAATAATACAATAGTTATTTTACTATATCTTTAAAATTTTTAATTCCAACTCTTCATAATTTTTTATATACGTAGAAGTCATCATTTGAAGGAAGCACAGTAAGTTTCATAGCTTTATCATTTTCAAGAGCCAGCATAAAATTAAAACTATCATAACATATAAATCAAGCTTGCAATTCTTAGTACCAATAATGGCCACCAGATGGAGCTATAGGATTACTTTTAAATAATTATTGTAGAAACAAGTATGATTTAAATCATTTATAGAAATCTTTCAAAGAAAAATAATATGTATTTTATGTATTTTACAGATAAAATGACCCTCACTTAATTAGAATAACAAGCTGAAGTATTGTGAACCGTATATTAAGAATAATTCTTTATAGGCTTTATGGACAGAGACGTTTTGAGTGACTCTTGAAGGTTCAACACCACATCCTCTTTTACCACTGTTTAAAGAATGTATCGTACAGTACAGGTGTGGGTGAATTTTGAATAGCTTGAATGGTTTTGTTGTGGTGATTTTTTGAAATAACAGTAAAAAAGTAACCAGTAAATGTCTTTTATTTTTTTTTAAGTGCAGCTTCTAAACACTTCAAAAAAATGTACACATAGAAGACAAGTCATTCTGAGGAAATATGCATAGTTTCATGACTATACAACACTATATGGATGATAGAAAATTAAAAAACTATCATACATCTGATGTCACTCTGTCCCTCTGTCACTGTGGGTAATGTGTGTGTGTGTGTGTGTGTTTGTGTGTGTGTTAAGTGAATTAGGTGTGAAACTATCAGGGAGCATTTAGTCTCCAGCGCCAACATTTTACAGAACTGCCACTTTCCTGGAGTCTCAGAATTACAATGTGTCAGGTTCTGAGAGATCTAAGATTCCAAAAAATGATTTAATTAGAATACCATGAAGTATTGTGAAATACTATATATTAAGACTTTATATATAGGCTTTATGAACAGATTAGGGTGACTCGTGAAGGACCAGCACCACCTCCTCTTGTCTGATGGTATGAGGAATATATTTTCCTGAATCCGGGATTAAGATTTAGGAGTTCATTTTTATTCCACCTCCTTTCCTGAAAGTCTGTCTTGCAGAATTGACTAAAAATTAATCTTCACATTAATTCCTTATTATTTTGCAATTCTTTTTGTCAGTTCTTCTTAACCTGTTTTTTTCTTCTTCTTTTCTGACCTCATGACCCAGTCAGAATTTTTTGTACAATGGTCAAGTCTTAACTTATCCATTTCTGTATTGCTTTTGTGTTTGATATTTCTCATGGGTATTTCATAATTTTTTTCAGCGCATTTCATCTGTAAAATAAAACATGCCTAATAATTCTGCACACATGAATATAAGGAGTTTTTCTCTTCCAGCTTTCCTGGACTATTGTATAGCACTCATAAATGATTAAATAAAAAATAATGGTAGTTATTAAGGTTGATATGGTTTGGAATTGGTAAAATGTGCTTGGAAAAAAATCACAATAAAACAATGTTTTAATGTTTAAGTTTGGAATATTAACTGACATGAATGAATGCTATTTAAATATTGTTCATGTTAACATAATGTTTATAAATGAAATCTTATTGTAAAGTGTTACTAAAGTTATATATATATATATATATATATATATATATATTGTTCTGTGAATGTGATTTTAAAGTCTAGATGATTCGGATTAACCCTTTAACTGCCATATCCTTTAAAACCTCACTGCCAGAGGGCTATTGTGAATGCATGTGCCAGCTGGGCACAGTTTACCTGATGCCACCGGGGTGGCGATGGCATTGGTGGCTTGAGCCCGCCATCGCTGCTTGCAGCTATATTTATTATTATTATTTATTTTATTTTTTTTCTAACATTACAAGCTTTTGGGGCCCTTAACATGCTTAAAAAGTCTTGAAAATTGGCACACACATTGGAACCTGCGGCCATGAGGGCCGGGCAGAGACTGATACACGGGCGTGGCACAGGGGCTCTACAGCACCCCCTGGAATATGGAGGGCCATATATCATACATACTTGCACGTAGATGCACGAAACTCGGTACACATATAGAACTCATCAATACAAACAACTTTCGTATTGAATATCATAGGCTCCGCCCAACAGGAAGTTGGCTATTTAGGGTTTATTATTCATATTTGTCGTCAAAAGTTGTGGGGGCTTTTGGGGTCCTTAACATACTGAAAAACTCTTCAAAGTGTGCGCACACTTTGGAATCTGTGGCCTTAAGGAGCCTGCAGAGGCTGGGACCTGGGTGTGGCACAGGGGCTCTACAGCGCCCCCTGGAACACAGTCATAAATGTTGATGTATAGCTCACACATACTTGCACGTATTAATATGACTCCGCATCAGTATGGAAAAGTCTAAAGAACATCACCAATTACAAGACACCACCCCCCAGCACCGTAGAGAATCAACGACTGGCAGACGATCTGAACGAGTTTTACTGCAGGTTTGAAAGAACACCCATCACCTGCCCTGAACGCCTCCCCACACAACCATTCACACCCTTCACAACTCCTGCAACCAGCCCTGAATGCCTCTCCAAACTACCGTTCACACCATTAACAGCTCCTGCAACCCATCCTGAACACCTCTCCAATCAAGCACTCTCACCATTCTCACCTCCTGCATCCCCCCTCTCCCCCACACCTGCAATTCAGATCAGCGAGGATGCGGTGCGCCAGGTCTTCCGGAAGCAGAAAAGGAAAAAAGCACCAGGCCCAGATTGTGTTACACCAGCCTGTCTGAAATCCTGTGCTGACCAGCTGGCCCCCATCTTCACACAGATCTTCAACAGATCGCTGGAGCTGTGCGAAGTCCCTTCATGCCTCAAACGTTCCACCATCATCCCCATCCCTAAGAAACCCAAAATTACAGGACTAAATGACTACAGGCCTGTGGCTCTAACGTCTGTAGTCATGAAGTCATTTGAAAAACTGGTGCTGGCCCACCTGAAGGACATCACTGGGCCCTTGCTGGATCCTCTTCAGTTTGCCTACAGAGCAAACAGGTCTGTGGACGATGCAGTAAACATTGGACTGCATTATGTTCTGCAACACCTAGACAGACCGGGGACTTATGTGAGGATCCTGTTTGTGGACTTCAGCTCGGCCTTTAACACGATCATCCCAAACCTCCTCCTGCCCAAACTAACTCAGCTCTCCGTGCCCACCTCCGTCTGTCAGTGGATCAACAGCTTCCTGACAGACAGGCAGCAGCTAGTGAGGCTGGGGATATACACATCCAGCACCCGTACAATCAGCACCCGGAGCTCCCCAGGGCTGTGTTCTCTCCCCACTGCTCTTCTCCCTGTACACCAACGATTGCACATCTAAGGACCCCTCTGTCAAGCTCCTGAAGTTTGCAGATGACACCACACTCATCGGCCTCATTCAGGATGGTGACGAGTCTGCTTACAGACAGGAGGTAAAAGAGCTGGCTGTCTGGTGCAGTCTCAACAACCTGGAGCTTAACACCCTCAAAACAGTGGAGATGATCGTGGACTTCAGGAGAAACCCCCTGCACTCCCCCCACTCACCATCATGAACAGCACTGTGACTGCAGTGGAGTCATTCAGGTTTCCTGGGCACCCACTATCTCTCAGGACCTGAAGTGGGAAATTCACATTGACTCCATCGTAAAAAAGGCCCAGCAGAGGTTGTACTTTCTCCGCCAGCTGAGGAAGTTTTAACCTGCCACAGGAGCTGCTGAAACAGTTCTACTCCACCATCATTGAATCCATCCTCTGCACTTCAGTAACTGTCTGGTTTAGCTCAGCTTCTAAATCTGACCTCAGAAGACTACAGAGGGTAGTCCGGACTGCTGAGCGAATCATCGTTCAACTCTCCCATCTATTCAAGAACTGTACTTATCCAGAGTGAGAAAAAGGGCTGTCAAAATCACTCTGGACCCCTCACATCCAGCACACTCCCTCTTTGAACTGTTGCCATCTGGTCGACGCTACAGAGCACTGAGCACTAGAACGACCAGACACAGGACCAGTTTCTTCCCTCAGCAATTCATCTTATGAACAGCTGACAATAATGACGAACACACTACACTTTATATTTATATACACACACACTTTATTTATCTAACACATACTTAGTATACACTTAAATTTTGCACACCAATATATATGTACATACATAACTTCACTTTGTAATATACCTGCCTACAATTGTCATTTGTATATTGTCATTCACTGTCTACATATTTGTATTTTTTATTCTTTTATTATGTGTTTTATGTTCTGTCGCTGTCATTCTGTTGTACTGCGGAGCTTCTGTCACGAAAACAAATTCTCGTATGTGTAAACATAC
>NW_020524182.1:0-20276 GCF_003368295.1 Carassius auratus
CATACCTAATATTTTTCCAGCTCTGACGTGTGTGCCAAGTTTCATGACTTTTCGAGAAAGTTTCAGAAAAATAAATAATAATAATAATAATAATAATAAACAACACAGAAACAAGAGGGTCCTCACACCATCGGTGCTCGGGCCCTAATAATAATTAAAGCTGGCAAGCAGCGATGAACGGCCCTCGCACCCGGCTCACCGGCAGCGAGTGGCTTTAGTTAATAGGGTGAACGGTGAGAAATATGCGTTTAAACTCATAAGATATAAGTAGAATATATCAATGTTATTCCATAATTGCCAATCTTCCTGTTGCCAGCAGGTGGCGCTATCATTATAATGGAATATTGGCCTTCAGATGTGTTCAGGGCAGGACTTTTATCGAACATGTGAGGTTTGGGGAGGATTGGACATTTTATGCCTAGTTACAACAACATCCTATTTCATGGCGAAACAACGAAATTCGTCAGGCGCCATGGACACGCCCTTTAACGAAAACCTCAAGATCTTCGCAATTTAAGATCGCAAAAGGCTTTAGATTACACTGACCAAGTTTGGTGTTGATCTGAATAAATATCTAGGAGGAGTTCTTTAAAGTACAACCCCTGAAAATGGCCAAAAACAACACTAATTTGCAGAGAAAATTCGAAATAACTGACTTCCTGTTGGGATTCGGATTTCGTACCAAGAGACTTTTTTTAGATATTGGTGTGTTACATGTGTGAACCGATTTTTTGTATATGTACGTGGAAACATAGCTCGAGGCGCACTCCGTTTAAAGTGTATACGCACTCCATTGAAAGTGTATAGGTGGCGCTCTCGAGCCATTTTGCCACACTCGATGGAATATTGGCCTTCAGATCTGTTCAGGCCAAGACCCTTATCACACAAGTGAAGTTTGGGCAAGATCGGACATTTTATGCCTGAGTTATAACATCTTTTATTCCCATTGCGAGACATCGAACTTCATTCACGGCGCCCATTGACACACCTTTTAACAAAAACTCAAGATCTTCACAACTAAACATCACACAGGTCTTTAGATTAGACTGACCACAAAAAATACATTGATGTCATAAAATTTCTAGGAGTAGTTTGTCGCAGTGTAAAATATGTAACTTCCTGTTGCCAATAGGTGGCGCTATGACTATAACTGAATATTGGCATGTAGATCTGTTCAGGTCAAGAGTCTTATCCAACATGTGAAGTTTGGGGCAGATTGGACATTGTATGTCTGAGTTACAGCAACTTCCTTTTTCATGGCGAAACATCGAAATTTGTCAGGCCGCCATGGACCCGCCCTTTAACGAAACCTCAAGTCCTTCGCAATTTATTATCGCAAAGGGCTTTAGATTACACTGACTAAGTTTGGTGTTGATCTGAATAAATCTCTAGGAGGAGTTTGTTAAAGTACAACCCCTGAAAATGGCAAAAACAACACCAATTTTGAAGGGAAAATTCAAAATAACCGACTTCCTGTTGGGATCCGGATATCGTACCAAGAGACTTTTTTGTAGGTATTGGAGTGTTACATGTGTGTACCAATTTTTGTACATGTACGTGAAACATAGCTCGAGGCGCACTCCGTTGAAAGTGTATAGGTGGCGCTATAGAGCCATTCTGCCACACCCGGTGGAATATTGGCCTTCAGATCTGTTCAGGCCAGGACTCTTATCACACATGTGAAGTTTGGGGAAGATCGGACATTTTATGCCTGAGTTATAACATCTTTTATTCCCATGGCGAGACATCGAACTTCGTCGCGGCGCCATGAACAAGCCTTTTAACGAAAACTCAAGATCTTCACAACTGAACATCGCACAGGCCTTTAGATTAGACTGACCACAAAAAAGACATTGATGTCATAAAATTTCTAGGAGTAGTTCGTCGCATCGTAAAATATGTCACTTCCTGTTGCCAATAGGTGGCGCTATGACTATAACTGAATATGGGCATGTCAATCTGTTCAGGTTCAGAGTCTCATCAAACATGTGAAGTTTGGGGCAGATTGGACATTATATGTGTGAGTTATAGCAACTTCATTTTTCATGGCGAATCCTCGAAATTCGCCAGGCCGCCACGGACACGAACTTGAACGAAAACTCAAGATCTTCGCAATTTAACATCACAAAGGCCTTAAGATTAGGCATACCAAATTTGGTATTGATCTGAATTAATCTCTAGGAGGAGTTCGTTAAAATACAACGCATGGAAATGGCAAAAATGACAAAAAATTTGCTCATAAAATAAAAAATATCTGACTTCCTGTTGGGTTTAGAATTTTGCTCCAAGAGTCTTTTTTGTAGGTCTTGGTGTGTTACATGTGTGTACCGATTTTCATACATGTGTGTGAAACATAGCTTGATGCGCACACCGCTGAACGTGTATAGGTGGCGCTATCGAGCCATTTTGCCACGCCCACTTCTGAAACCCATATCAGACGTAAATTTTCGCCAGTTCGGAGGTGTGTGCAAATTTTCCTGACTTTTTGAGTATGTTTAGGCCTTCAAAAAGGCGATTCATTTGGCACCGTAATAATAATAATAATAATAAATATAGCTGCAAGCAGCGATGGCAGGCTCAAGCCACCAGTGCCATCGCCACCCCCGGTGGCATCAGGTAAACTGTGCCCAGCGGGCACATGCATTCACAATATCCCTCTGGCAGTGAGGTTTTAAAGGATATGGCAGTTAAAGGGTTAATCCGAATCATCTAGACTTTAAAATCACATTCACAGAACAATATATATATATATATATATATATATATAACTTTAGTAACACTTTACAATAAGATTCCATTCATAAACATTATGTTAACATGAACAATGTTTATATAGCATTCATTCACGTCAGTTAATATTCCAAACTTAAACATTAAAACATTGTTTTATTGTGATTTTTTTCCAAGCATTTTTTACCAATTCCAAACCATATCAATCTTAATAACTACCATTATTTTTTATTTAATCATTTATGAGTGCTATACAATAGTCCAGGAAAGCTGGAAGAGAAAAACAGGTCAAGAAGAACTGACAAAAAGAATTGCAAAAGAATTAGGAATTAATGTGAAGATTAATTTTTAGTCAATTCTGCAAGACAGACTTTCAGGAAAGGAGGTGGAATAAAAATGAGCTCTTAAATCTTAATCCCGGATTCTGGAAGATATATTCCTCAAACCATCGGACAAGAGGAGGTGGTGCTGGTCCTTCACGAGTCACTCTAATCTGTTCATAAAGCCTATATATAAAGCCTTAATATATAGTATTTCACAATACTTCATGGTATTCTAATTAAATCATTTTTTGGGATCTTAAGTCTCTCAGAGCCGGACACCGAGTAATTCTGGAGACTCCAGGAAAGTGGCAGTTCTGTAAAATGTTGGCGCTGGAGACTAAATGCTCCCTGATAGTTTCACACCTAATTCACTTAACACACACACAAACACACACACACACACACTACCCACAGTGACAGTGGGACTGAGTGACATTAGATGTATGATAGTTTTTTTATTTTCTATCATCCATATAGTGTTGTATAGTCATGAAACTATTGTCATGAGACCAGTCATTCTGAGGAAATATGCCTCAGAATGACTTGTCTTTTATGTGTACATTTTTTTAAGTGTTTAGAAGCTGCACTTTAAAAAAAATAAAAAGACATTTACTGGTTCCTTTTTTAGTATTATTTCAAAAAATCACCACAACAAAACCATTCAAGCTATCCAAAATTCATTCACACCTGTTCTGTAAGATTAATTCTTTAAACTGGTAAAATGCTGATCCTTCAAGAGTCACTGAAAACGTATCTGTCCATAAAGCCTATAAAGAATTATTCTTAATATACAGTTCACAATACTTCAGCTTGTTATTCTAAT
The DNA here is from genome assembly GCF_003368295.1 of Carassius auratus. Lineage (NCBI taxonomy): Eukaryota > Metazoa > Chordata > Actinopteri > Cypriniformes > Cyprinidae > Carassius > Carassius auratus. The sequence continues at coordinate 3,877 of NW_020524182.1, forward strand.
TAAGTGAGGGTCATTTTATCAGTAAAATTCCTAAAATACATATTATTTTATTTGAAAGATTTCTATAAATTATTTAAATCATACTCGTTTCTACAATAATTATTTAAAAGTAATCCTATAGCTCCCTCTGGTGACCATTATTGGTACTAAGAATTGCAAGCTTGATTTATATGTTATGATAGTTTTAATTTTAGGCTGGCTCTTGAAAATGAAAAAGCTATGAAACTTACTGTGCTTCCTTCAAATGAGGACTTCTACTTATATAAAAAATTATGAAGAGTTAGAATGAAAAATTTTAAAGATATAGTAAAATAACTATTGTATTTTTTTATGTTACATTAATAAATATCTATGGCAACACCATTTAAGCTATCCTAAACCCATTCACAATTTAACATCTCAGTATATTGGCATCATGTTGAAAAAGGAGTATGGAGTAGTATGAGGAGGAGTATGAATTCATTTACAGGCTGATTTTATCATAAATCCACAATAAAATTTATTTTTCTGTTCTGTATCAATCTGTGTTGTTGTTTGTTTATTTTTATCTTTTATTTTTCATAGGAAGATAACTGATCCTTTACTCTCCTTTTTAATAAATGTGCTTATAAACCAAAAACAAGCTATTTATAGCTGTATTTATAAACTGCTTACTACTGACTATTAATATTGGGACAAGGCTTTATAAAGCATGAACTGACTATTTACTTTTTGAGTTTGAAATTATTATTTGCAGCACAAATTAGGGTTTTTTAGGATTTTTAAAAATCCCTAAAACTGTCAGAAAAGGATAAGGCCTAAGATTTCTATGTGAGTGGCTACATTTATTTGTTTTATAACTATAATGCATAAACTATGAAATTATACAAAATGTATAAAAAAGTACAACAGTCATTGTTTTCCAATGTTTGTTTTTTTTTTTTTTTTTTTTTTTTTTTGGATTTACATTAAAAAAAAATTAGCCTACTGCAATCATTCTAAACAGCTTGAATAAAACCTGTTAATATTTATTATAGACCACTGTAACTGTGTATAATCTAACAAACAAGTTTATTATGAAAATAAAAGTGTGTACACCAGATAAATTGGACGATAAAGAAATTGCTAACAATAGTATAATAGAGCATGTTTTAGGTTTTTAGGCGTTTAGATGCAGATATGGACAAATCAAATGTAAAATAAAATGTAATTGATTTAATTAAATATAGATTAATTCTTGTTAGAGCAAAATAATAAATAAATAAATAAATACGTACACACATTAAAAAAGCAGCCAAGATGAATGAATTTCATTTTTTATATAGATTAAAATTGAAGACAGAAGCAGCTGGTATATGCGGTCACTTAATATTAAAATCCAGTAGATCCACTTCAGATATATTTCTCAACAGTTTATGTTCACGTGGCTGTTTTCGTTTATAGTCGCCAAGCTATTATGTGTTTTGAAATAATCTTGTCCGTGATGTGTTCGTTCGTACGACGAAAGACAGAATCCTGCAGCTCGAGAGATATGTTATTCTGCCAGTCTCACTTTCAAATAGTCTTGCGCACTTAAACGGGTCACAAACACCTGCATTTACCTCTTGATGTGTTACAATGGGTTTATTGTGTGCATTTGTGGTAATGTTTTATTTAAAAAAGCTCTTAAACAAGAATAAATTCGTTTGTTTTGAGCTCGACACTGTAAGCGCTGATCGGAGGCGTGATTTCAGATAGGCAGCTGCAAATATTTCATTTTCACACAAACAGTTCAAAAACATCTGAATTTAGCTCTTGGTGTGTTCTAATTGGTTGATTGTGTGATATCGCTGTAATAATTTATTTTTAAAAGCTATAAAACAGGAATAAATTAGTTTTTTCTGAGCTCTTTACTCCAGACTCTCGTGATCACAGCGGTGATTCATCTCTCCTATTTCTCACGTATCTCTGGCCAGAAATAATTTATCCATGAGCCCTGAACCGGTAATAATCAGATATGTTGGTTTAGCTTGTCAGTGTGAATTAAATCTAAGTATTTATTTGTATTTTTAACCGATTTAAAAGTGAAAGTAAAAGTCCGGGAATTGAACCTGTAGGGGCGCAATTTCTCTCAGACAATGGAAGTCTGAAGCACATATACTCAACAGATGGACAGAGTGAGATGAGATGTCTGAGAGTTTTTTAATTTTCTGTTATCCATACAGTGTTGTAAAGTCTTGAAACTATGCATATTTCCTCAGAATGACTTTTTCATCTGTATGAAAAAATTATTTGACGTGTTTGGAAGCTGCATTTTAAAAATACAATAATGATTCCCTTTGTAAGGTAATTTCAAAAAATCACCACGGCAAAACCATTCAAGCTATCCAAAATCCATTCACAATTTAAGTTCCTATCAGAAATACTGATGTGTGTTCAGAGTTTTGTGAAATTCTAAGTATGGTATTTGCCTCAAAATCACCTGAGAAGTATTCCAGTTTGACATGTTGCCACGCCAACAATTTTTTAGATATCAATATCCCCCTTGCAGATTTATATCGGCTGTGTTTTAACATTATTCTGATGAAGTTTGAAGCAAATCGAGTAATAATAAGATGCTGAATTCAAATCATTTTGAAAATGACACACTTCCTTCTGCCAGTTGGTGGCGCTATAACTTTGACTCCTAATAGTCACATATATGCGATCGACATCATACAACGAATAATCTGTTGAAGTTTGATTAAAATCAGGAACTGTATGTGGATGGTATTAGACACTTCCTGTTTCTCATTTCTCGCCATAATTTCAACGCCTCGCCACGAGCAAACCGTTCGAGATATCAAAAATCCCCTGGCAATTTTTCATCCCCAGTGTCTTGAGATCATGTTGACCGAGTTTGGCGGCAATCGAGAAAAAAACCTATGACAAGTATTTCAAATTCCAGAGCATGCGCTTTTTACATAACTCTAAATAGCTGACTTCCTGTTGGGTGGAGCCTATGACATGCAATATGAAAGTTGTTCGTCACGATGAGATCTATATGTGTACTGAGTTTCATATGAATATGTGCAAGTATGTGTGAGCTATACATCAACATTTATGACTGTGTTCCAGGGGGCGCCATAGAGCCCCTGTGCCACGCCCGGGTCCCAGCCTCTGCAGGCTCCTAAAGGCCACAGATTCCAAAGTGTGCGCAAATTTTCAAGAGTTTTTGAGTATGTTAAGGACCCCCAAAGCCCCCACAACTTTGACGAAAAATTTGAATACTAAACCCTAAATAGCCAACTTCCTGTTGGGCGGAGCCTATGATATGCAATACAAAAGTTGTTTGGATTGATGAAATTTATATGTGTACCGAGTTTCATACGTCTACGAGCAAGAATGTATGATATATGGCCCTCCATATTCCAGGGGACGCTGTAGAGCCCCTGTGCCACGCCCGTGTATCAGTCTCTGCCCGGCCCTAATGGCCGCAGGTTCCAATCTGTGTGCCAATTTTCAAGACTTTTTAAGCACGTTAAGGGCCCCAAAAGCCCCCGAGACGTTGGAAAAAAAAAAATAAAATAATAATAATAATAATAATAAAAAATAATCCTAAGGAAAACAATAGGCCTCTCGCCCTTTGGGCTTGAGCCCTAATAATAATAAACGAAGCAGATACAATAGGGTCCTCACACCTTCGGTGCTCGGGCCCTAATAAACGGAGCAATTCCAAGAGGGTCCTCACACCATCGGTGCTCGGGCCCTAATTAAAGCTGCAAGCAGCGATGAACGGGCCCTCGCACCCGGGCTCACCAGCAGCAAGTGGCTTTAGTAAATAGGTGAGCGATGAGAAATATGCATTTAAACTCATAAATATAAGTGGAATATATCAAAGTTATTCCATATATGTGCCAATCTTCCTGTTGCCAGCAGGTGGCGCTATCCTTATAATGGAATATTGGCCTTCAGTTGTGTTCAGGGCAGGACTCTTATCGAACATGTGAAGTTTGGGGAAGATCGAACATTTTATGCCTGAGTTACAACAACTTCCTTTACTGTGGCGAGACAACAAATTTTGTCATGGCGCCATGGACACGCCCTTTAAAAAAAAAACAAGATCTCCATAATTTAGCATTGCACATGCCTTTAGATTAGACTGACCACAAAAAAAAAAACATTAATGTCATACTATTTCTAGGAGTAGTTTGTCGCAGCGTAAAACATGTCACTTCCTGTTGCCAGCAGGTGGCGCTATGACTATAACTGAATATGGGCATGTAGATCTGTTAAGGGCAGAAGTCTTATCTAACATGTGAAGTTTGGGGCAGATTGGACATTGTATGACTGAGTTACAGCAACTTCCTTTTTCATGGCGAAACATCGAAATTTGTCAGGCCGCCATGGACACGCCCTTTAATGAAACCTCAAGATCTTCCCAATTTAACATCGTAAAGGCCGTTAGATTTATCTGACCAAGTTTGCTGTTGATCTGAATAAATCTCTAGGAGGAGTTTGTTAAAGTACAACCCCTGAAAATGGCAAAAACAGTGCCAATTTTGCAGAGAAAATTCTAAATAACCGACTTCCTGTTGGGATTCGGATTTCGTACCAAGATATTTTTTTGTAGGTATTGGAGTGTTACATATGTGTACCGATTTTTGTACATGTAAGTGGAACATAGCTCGAGGCACACTCCGTTGAATGTGTATAGGTGGCGCTATTGAGCCATTTTGCCACACCCGTTGGAATATTGGCCTTCAGATGTGTTCAGGCCAGGACTCTTATCACACATGTGAAGTTTGGGGAAGATCGGACATTTTATGTCTGAGTTATAACATATTTTATTCCCATGGCAAGACATCGAACTTTGTCACGCCGTCATGGACACGCCCTTTAACGAAAACTCAAGATCTTCACAACTGAACATCGCACAGGCCTTTAGATTAGACTGACCACAAAAAAGACATTGATGTAATAAAATTTCTAGGAGTAGTTCGTCGCAGCGTAAAATATGTCACTTCCTGTTGCCAATAGGTGGCGCTATGACTATAACTGAATATGGGCATGTCAATCTGTTCAGGTTCGGAGTCTCATCAAACATCTGAAGTTTGGGGCAGATTGGACATTGTATGTGTGAGTTATAGCAACTTCATTTTTCATGGCGAATCATCAAAATTCGCCAGGCCGCCACGGACACGCCCTTCAACGAAAACTCAAGATCTTCGCAATTTAACATCGCAAAGGCCTTTAGATTAGGCATACCAAATTTGGTGTTGATTTGAAGAACTCTCTAGGAGGAGTTCGTTAAAATACAACACATGGAAATGACCAAAATTACACAAAATATGCTCATAATATTAAAAATAACCGACTTCCTGTTGGGTTTAGAATTTCGCTCCAAGAGTCTTTTTTGTAGGTATTGGTGTGTTACATATGTGTGCCGATTTTCGTGCATGTACGTGAAACATAGCTGGAAGGCTGTTGATTTTCTTGGTATAGGTGGCGCTGTCGAGCCATTTTGCCACACCCTCTTCTGAATCCTATATCAGACGAAAATTTTCACCAGGTTTGACGCGTGTGCAAAGTTTCATGACTTTTTGAGCATGTTAAAGCCCTCAAAAATGCGATTCATTCGGGAGAAGAAGAAGAAGAAGAAGAAGAAGAAGAATTAAAGCTGCAAGCAGCGATGAAAGGGCCCTCGCACCCGGGCTCACCGCCATCTTGTGGTTTTAGTAAAAAGGTGAACGTTGAGAAATATGCATTTAATGTCCTAAATATAAGTTGAATATATCAAAGTATATCCCATATATGTGCCAATCTTACCGTTGCCAGCAGGTAGCGCTATCATTATAATGGAATATTGGCCTTCAGATGTGTTCAGGCCAGGACTCTTATCAAACATGTGAAGTTTGGGGAAGATTGAACATTTAATGCTTGAGTTACAACAACTTCTCTTGCTGTGGCAAGACATCAAATTTTATCATGGCGCCATGGAAACACACTTTAACAAAAACTCAAGATCTCCAAAAGTTAACATTGCACAGGCCTTTAGATTAGACTGACCACAAAATATATGTTAATCTCAAAAAAATTATAGGAGTAGTTTGTTGCAGCGTAAAACATGTCACTTCCTGTTGCCAATAGGTGACGCTATGACTATAACTGAATATGGGCATGTCAATCTGTTCAGGTCAGGAGTCTCATCAAACATGTGAAGTTTGGGGCAGATTGGTCATTGTATGTCTGAGTTATAGCAACTTCCTGTTTCATGGCGAATCATCAAAATTCGCCAGGCCGCCACGGACACGCCCTTCAATGAAAACTCAAAAGCTTCGCAATTTAACATCGCAAAGGCCTTCAGATTAGGCATACCAAATTTGGTGTTGATTTGAAGAACTCTCTAGGAGGAGTTCGTTAAAATACAACACATGGAAATGACCAAAATTACACAAAATATGCTCATAATATTAAAAATAACCGACTTCCTGTTGGGTTTAGAATTTCGCTCCAAGAGTCTTTTTTGTAGGTATTGGTGTGTTACATATGTGTCCCAATTTTCGTGCATGTACGTGAAACATAGCTGGAAGGCTGTTGATTTTCTTGGTATAGGTGGCGCTGTCGAGCCATTTTGCCACACCCTCTTTTGAATCCTATATCAGACGAAAATTTTCACCAGGTTTGACGCGTGTGCAAAGTTTCATGACTTTTTGAGCATGTTAAAGCCCTCAAAAATGCGATTCATTCGGGAGAAGAAGAAGAAGAAGAAGAAGAAGAATAATATTTAAAGCTGCAAGCAGCAATGAACGGGCCCTCGCACCCGGGCTCACTGCCATCGTGTGGCTTTAGTAAAAAGGTGAACGTTGAGAAATATGCATTTAAACTCATAAATATAAGTGCAATATATCAAAGTTTATTCCATATGTGTGCCAATCTTCCTGTTGCCAGCAGGTGGCGCTATCGTTATAATGGAATATTGGCCTCCAGATTTGTTCAAGCCAGGACTCTTATCACACATGTGAAGTTTGGGCAAGATCGGACATTTTATGCCTGAGTTATAACATCTTTTATTCCCATGGCGAGACATCGAACTTCGTCATGGCGACATGGACACGCCTTTTAACAAAAACTCAAGATCTTCACAACTAAACATCACACAGGTCTTTAGATTAGACTGACCACAAAAAAGACATTGATGTCATAAAATTTCTGGGAGTAGTTTGTCTCAGTGTAAAATATGTCACTTCCAGTTGCCAATAGGTGGCGCTATGACTATAATTGAATATTGGCATGTAGATCTGTTCAGGTGAAGAGTCTTATCAAAAATGTGAAGTTTGGGGCAGATTGGACATTGTATGTGTGAGTTATAGCACCATCATTTTTCATGGCGAATCATCAAAATTTGTCAGGCCGCCATGGACACGCCCTTTAACGAAACCTCAATTCCTTCGCAATTTAACATCGCAAAGGGCTTTAGATTACACTGACCAAGTTTGGTGTTGATCTGAATAAATCTCTAGGAGGAGTTCATTAAAATACAACCCCTGAAAATGACAAAAACAACACCAATTTTGCAGGGAAAATAAAAAATAACCGACTTCCTGTTGGGATTCGGATTTCGTACCAGGAGACTTTTTTGTAGCTATTGGTGTGTTACATATGTTAACCGATTTTCGTACATGTACATGACATGTAGCTCGAGGCGCACTCCATTGAAAATGTATAGGTGGCGCTATCGAGCCATTTTGCCACACCCAATGGAATATTAGCCTCCAGATGTGTTCAGGTCAGGACTCTTATCAAACATTTGAAGTTTGGGCAAGATCTGATATTTTATGACTGAGTTACAACAACTTCTACTCCCATGGCGAGACATCAAACTTTGACATGGCGCCATGGACACGCCCTTTAACGAAAACTCAAGATCTTCTCAATTTAACATCTTACAGGCCTTTAGATTAGACTGACGACAAAAAAGACATTGATGTCAAAAATTTCTAGGAGTAGTTTGTCGCAGCGTAAAATATGTCACTTCCTGTTGCCAATAGGTGGCGCTATGACTGTAACTGAATATGGTCGTGTCAAACTGTTCAGGACAGGAGTCTCATCAAACATGTGAAGTTTGGGGCAGATTGGACATTGTATGTCTGAGTTATAGCAACTTCCTGTTTCATGGCGAATCATCGAAATTCGCCAGGCCGCCACACGCAGGCCCTTCAACGAAAACTCAAAAGTTTCGCAATTTAACATCGCAAAGGCCTTTAGATTAGGCATACCAAATTTGGTGTTGATCTGAATTAATCTCTAGGAGGAGTTCGTTAAAATACAACGCATGGAAATGACAAAAATGACACAAAATTTGCTCATAATATTAGAAATAACCGACTTCCTGTCTGGTTTCGGATTTTGCTCCAAGAGACTTTTTTGTAGGTATTGGAGAGTCACATGTGTATACCGATTTTCATACATGTACATGAAACGTAGCTCGAGGCGCACACCGTTGAACGTGTATAGGTGGCGCTGTTGACCCATTTTGCCACACCCACTTCTGAAACCCATATCAGACGTAAATTTTCGCCAGTTCTGAGGTGTGTGCAAAGTTTCATGACTTTTCGAGCTTGTTTAGGCCCTCAAAAATGCGATTCATCTTAGAGAAGAATAATAATAATAATAATAATAATAATAATAAATATAGCTGCAAGCAGCGATGGCGGGCTCAAGCCACCAATGCCATCGCCACCCCGGTGGCATCAGGTAAACTGTGCCCAGCGGGCACATGCATTCACAATATCCCTCTGGCAGTGAGGTTTTAAAGGATACGCCAGATAAAGGGTTAATCCGAATCATCTAGACTTTAAAATCACATTCACAGAACAATATATATATTTAACTTTAGTAACACTTTACAATAAGATTTCATTTATAAACATTATGTTAATATGAACAATATTTATATAACATTCATTCATGTCAGTTCATATTCCAAAATTAAACATTAAAACATTGTTTTATTGTGATTTTTTTTCCAAGCACATTTGACCAATTCCAAACCATATCAATCTTAATAACTACCATTATTTTTCATTTAATCATTTATGAGTGCTATACAATAGTCCAGGAAAGCTGGAAGAGAAAAACTCCTTATATTCATGTGTGCAGAATTATTAGGCATGTTTTCTTTTACAGATGAAATGCGCTAAAAAAAGAGTTTTAACTCAAACTGTAAAGTCGAAAATTATGAAATACCCATGATAAATATCAAACACACATGCAATACAGAAATGGATAAGTTAAGACTTGACCATTGTACAAAAAATGCTGACTGGGTCATGAGGTCAGAAAAGAAGAAGAAAAAAACAGGTCAAGAAGAACTGACAAAAAGAATTGCAAAATAATTAGGAATTAATGTGAAGATTAATTTTTAGTCAATTCTGCAAGACAGACTTTCAGGAAAGGAGGTGGAATAAAAATGAGCTCCTAAATCTTAATCCCGGATTCTGGAAGATATATTCCTCAAACCATCGGACAAGAGGAGGTGCTGCTGGTCCTTCACGAGTCACTCTAATCTGTTCATAAAGCCTATATATAAAGTCTTAATATATAGTATTTCACAATACTTCATGGTATTCTACACTGTAAAACCTGACAAGTTAACTTAACTCAAACCGTTTGAGTGAACAGATTGCCTTGATTTAAACCATGTAAGTTTTAAAACTTTGCATTCAAGTAATTAAGTGATTAACTAAGTGCTGATTGAGAATTAGTGATGAACAGCTGCTGTTAACAAACAGAATCACTGAAGAAAAGAGAAACACAAGAACTACTACAACTGACTTCAGACACAGACTTAGATGAAATCAACTGAAATAAAATACATGAAATCTCTCAATATCTGATTAAACAACCCCACAAACAGCATCAGCAGCTCCATTTATTAATAACCAGACTGACTTTATTTCTGTCAGACGTCTACAGAAGATCTTATTGAGCATGAACTAAGGTTTAGATGTTGATTTATTGTTTCATTTGAAGTAACCATGTTAGAGATCAGTGTTTGCTTTAGTTGGGCTCTTGACCCTTGATTTCTGTCTTAGTCTTTTCTCTGGCTGTTATAACCGTGTGTTTCTGAAACACATTTGTTGTAACTCAAAAGCCCAGAAGAAATGCCATCAGGTGTTAACCTGTACCTAGATGTAGGTTGTTATACTTTATATTGGTATAACAACCAATTATATATATAATTATGCAACTGCTAGGAGTCTAATCTCTGATGAAATATGGGTTGTGTAATTAAATTGACTGCAGTAAAAGTGATTCTTAGAGCCAGTGGTTCTGTAATAATCAGTTAATACAAAGACTTTCCAAACAGTTTGGTCTTCTCTGGTGTCAGTTAGTCACACACAGACATCAATAATAAGCATATGAACCTCAACAATGGTGACCATAAAAGAAAAAAAAAATGCCTGGAGCCATGGATGAGTTTTGTTCTACAATAGTACCCAGCATGCATTGCAGCATGTTTTTTTGTCACCATTGTTGAGGTTCATATTCTGATTATTGATTTCTGTGTGTGACGAGCTAATGGCATAGAAGACAAATGTATGTGTACAAAATGTTTATGAAATCATTTTTATATTAACTGATTATCACAGAATCACTGGCTCTTAGTGTCATTTTTATTAGGTCCACTTCTACTAATTACACATTTGTTTAATCAGAGATTAGACTCTGTATAGATCAATATTTGTGAATAATAATGAAAAATTATCATCACAGCTATAACGTACAACAATCTACATGTAGGTACAGGTTAACACCTGATGGCATTTCTTCTGGGCTTTTGAGTTACAACAAATATGTTTTAGAAACACACAGTTATAACAGCCAAAGAAAAGACTAAGACAGAAATCAAGGGTCAAGAGACCAACTAAAGCAAACACTGATCTCTAACATGGTTACTTCAAATGAAACAATAAATCAACATCTAAACCTTAGTTCATTCTCAATAAGATCTTCTGTAGACGTCTGACAGAAATAAAGTCAGTCTGGTTATTAATAAATGGAGCTGCTGATGCTGTTTGTGGGGTTGTTTTATCAGATCTTGAGAGATTTCATGTATTTTATTTCAGTTGATTTCATCTAAGGCTGTGTCTGAAGTCAGTTGTAGTAGTTCTTGTGTTTCTCTTTTCTTCAGTGATTCTGTTTGTTAACAGCAGCTGTTCATCAATTCTCAATCAGCACTTAGTTAATCGCTTAATTACTTAATTGCAATGTATATCTTCTTTCAATGAACTCAACTGAATTAAGTTCAGAGTACTCGTAACTATTAGTTTTTTTAACTTAAATGGTTTAAGGCAATCAGTTTCCTCAAATGGTTTGAGTTAACATAACTTGTCAGGTTTGAGTGAGGCTGTGTCTGAAGTCAGCTGTTGTTCCTTTCTCTCTTTTCTTCAGTAATTATGTTTGTTAACAGCAGGTGTTCATCACTAAAGTTCAATTAATCACTTAATCACTTAATTGCAATGTATATCTTCTTTCAGTGAACTCAACTGAATTAAGTTCAGAGTACTCATAACTGTTAGTTTTTTCAACTTAAATGGTTTAAGGCAATCGGTTTCCTCAAACGGTTTGAGTTAACATAACTTAAGGATATCTGTTTACTCAAACCGTTTGAGTTAAGTTAACTTGTCGGGTATTACAGGCAAGGCAATCGATTTACTCAAACGATTTGAGTTAAGTTAACTTGTCGGGTTTTACAGTGTAATTCAATAATTTTTTGGAATCTTAGATCTCTCAGAACCTGACACATTGTAATTCTGAGACTCCAGGAAAGTGGCAGTTCTGTAAAATGTTGGCGCTGGAGACTAAATGCTCCCTGATAGTTTCACACCTAATTCATTTAACACACACACACACACACACATTACCCACAGTGACAGAGGGACAGAGTGACATCAGATGTATGATAGTTTTTTAATTTTTTATCATCCATATAGTGTTGTATAGTCATGAAACTATGCATATTTCCTCAGAATGACTTGTCTTCTATGTGTACATTTTTTTGAAGCATTTATAAGCTGCACTTTAAAAAAATAAAATACATTTACTGGTTACTTTTTTACTGTTATTTTTAAAAAAAATCACCACGACAAACCATGCAAGCTATCCAAAATTCATTCGCACCTCTTCTGTAAGATAAATTCTTTAAACAGTGGTAAAAGAGGATGTGGTGCTGATCCTTCAAGAGTCTCTGAAAACGTATCTGTCCATAAAGCCTATAAAGAATTATTCTTAATATACGGTTCACAATACTTCAGCTTGTTTTTCTAATTAAGTGAGGGTCATTTTATCAGTAAAATACATAAAATTCATATTATTTTTCTTTGAAAGATTTCTATAAATGATTTAAATCATACTTGTTTCTACAATAATTATTTAAAAGTAATCCTATAGCTCCATCTGGTGGCCATTATTGGTACTAAGAATTGCCAGCTTGATTTATAAGTTATGATAGTTTTAATTTTATGCTGGCTCTTGAAAATGATAAAGCTATGAAACTTACTGTGCTTCCTTCAAATGATGACTTCTACGTATATAAAAAATTATGAATAGTTGGAATTAAACATTTTAAAGATATAGTAAAATAACTATTGTATTTTTTTATGTTACTTTAATAAATCGCTATGGCCACACCATTTAAGGTATCCTAAACCCATTTGAAATTTAACATCTTCAGTATATGGCTTCATGTTAAAACAGTTTGGTGTGAACCACTTGTGTCTTCTTGGAGGAGAATTAATTCATTTACAGGCTGAGTTTATCATAAATCGACAATAACATTTCTGAGTTCTGTATCAATCTGTGTTGTTGTTTGTTTATTTTTATTTTATTTATTTTTCATAGGAAGATAACTGACCCTTTACTCTCCTTTTTAATAAATGTGCTTATAAACCAAGAACAAGCTATTTATAGCTGTATTTATAAACTGCTTACTACTGACTATTAATATTGGGACAAGGCTTTATAAAGAATGAACTGACTATTTACTAATGAGTGCAGTTATTATAAAGTGTTATCAATGCATTTGCTAATGTTAACAAATTAGACATTATTTTACAGTGTTATCAAATCCCTTAAATGATTTGTAAATGTTTTGTAATGATTTTATTGACCTACAAGCATTTGTGAAAGTTCTGCTTGCATTACAGCTTAGTCTTGATCTGTGAGCTGAACAGATTTACTGTTACATCCATGAGATTATGTAAATTCAAATAAATATCATGTCACAGGATGTCAGAGGTCAGTATCAAATTAATTTGAAATTATTATTTGCAGCAAAAATAAGGTCAGAAAACTGTCAGAAAAGGATAAGGCCTAAGATTTCTATGTGAGTGGCTAAATTTATTTGTTTTAATAATTATTATAATGCATAAACTATGAAATTATACAAAATGTATAAAAAAGTACAACAGTTATTGTTTTCCAATGTTTTTTATTTATTTATTTATTTTTATTTTTTTGGATTGACATTTCAAAAAATTAGCCTACTACATTCATTCTAAACAGCTTGAATAAAACCTGTTAATATTTATTATAGACCACTGTAACTGTATAATCTAACAAACAAGTTTATTATGAAAATAAAAGCGTGTACACCAGATAAATTGGATGATAAAGAAATTGCTAACAATAGTATAATAGAGCATGTTTTAGGTTTTTAGGCGTTTAGATGCAGAAATGGACAAATCAATTGTAAAATAAAATGTAATTGATTTAATTAAATATAGATTAAGTCTTGTTAGAGCAAAATAATAAATAAATACGTACACACATTAAACAAGCAGCCAAGATGAATGAGTTAAATTTTTTATATAGATTAAAATTGAAGACAGAAGCAGCTGGTATATGCGGTCACTTAATATTAAAATCCAGTAGATCCACTTCAGATTTATTTCTCAAAAGTTTATGTTCACGTGGCTGTTTTCGTTTATATTAGCCAAGCTATTATGTATTTTGAAATAATCTTGTCCGTGATGTGTTCGTTCTTACGACGAAAGGCAGAATCCTGCAGCTCGAGAGAGATATGTTACTCTGCCAGTCGCGCTTTCAAATAGTCTTGCACACTTAAACGGGTCACAAACACCTATATTTAGCTCGTGTTATGTTATAATGGATGTCTTGTGTGCATTTATGGCAATAATTTATTTTAAAAAGCTCTTAAACAAGAATAAATTCGTTAGTTTTGAACTTGTGACACTGTGCGCGCTGATCGGAGCGGTGATTTCAGATAGGCAGCTGCAAATATTTCATTTTCACACAAACAGTTCAAAAAACATCTGAATTTAGCTCTTGGTGTGTTCTAATTGGTGAATTGTGTGATATCGCTTTAATATTTTATTTGTTAAAGCTATAAAACAAAAATAAACTCGTTTTTCTGAGCTCGTCATTCCACACGCTCCTGCTCAGAGTGGTGATTCATCTCTCGTGTTTCTCACGTATCACTGACCACACATCAATTATTAATGAGCCCTGATCCGGTAATAATCATATATGTTGGTTTAGCTTGTCAGTGTGAATTAAATCCAAGTATTATTTTGTATTTTAACCGATTTAAAAATGAAACTAAAAGAGAGTCTCCTCCCTTTCAGTCGAATTTCCCTTTAAGGAATTGAACCTGTAGGGGCGCATTTTCTCTCAGACAATGTAAGTCTCAGCACATAATACTCAAACAGAGGGACAGAGTGAGATGAGATGTCTGACAGTTTTTTAATTTTCTGTTATCCATACAGTGTTGTAAAGTCGTGAAACTATCCATATTTACTCAGAATGACTTTTTTTTTGTATGAAAAAAGGTTTTGAAGTGTTTGGAATTTAAAAATGCAGGACAATTAATAATTCCATTTTTACTTTCATTTAAAAAAATCACCACGACAAAACCGTTCAAGCTATCCAAAATCCTTTGGCAATTTAAGTTGTTTAAAATGTTTTGGCATCATGTAGACAAAGTTTGGTGTGTATAGTGTTACTCTCTTCTGAGCAGTATGCATTAATTCACAGCTAAATGTAAAAAAAAATCCACATTCAAATCAAAATAGCTGACTTCCTGTTGATCGTAGCTGATGACTGTGAATTAGAAAGTTGTCCGTCTTGATAAGAACAATTTTTGTACCGAGTTTGGTGTCTGTAGCTAAAACTAACCCCCCCCACTTTTGACAAAAGGTGGCGCTATAGAGTGCCTCTTCCACGCCCTCTTATGAACTTTTGCCAGTGTCTAGTTATCATAAATACTGATATGTGTTCTGAATTTCATGAAATTCTAAGCATGTTATATGCCTTAAAATCACCTGAGAAGTATTCAAGTTTGACATGTTGCCTCGGCAACAATATTTTTAGATATCAATATCCCCCTAGCAGATTAATATAGGCTGTGTTTTAACATTATTCTGATGAAGTTTGAAGCAAATCGAGTAAAAATAAGATGCTGAATACAAAGCATTTTGAAAATGACACACTTCCTGCTGCCAGCTGGTGGCGCTATAACTTTGACTCCTAATAGTCACATATATGCGATCGACATCATACAAAGAATAATCCGATGAAGTTTGATTAAAATCAGAAAATGTATGTGGATGGTATTAGACACTTCCTGTTTCTCATTTCTCGCCATAATTTCAACGCCTCGCCACGAGCAAACCGTTTGAGATATCAAAATCCCCTGGCAATTTTTCATCCCCAGTGTCTTGAGATCATGTTGACCGAGTTTGGCGGCAATCGAGTAAAAAACCTATGACAAGTATTTCAAATTCCAGAGCATGCGCTTTTTACATAACTCTAAATAGCTGACTTCCTGTTGGGCGGAGCCTATGACATGCAATACGCAAGTTGTTCGGCACGATGAGATCTATATGTGTACTGAGTTTCATATTAATACGTGTAAGTATGTGTGAGCTATACATCAACATTTATGACTGTGTTCCAGGGGGCGCTGTAGAGCCCCTGTGCCACGCCCGTGTCCCAGCCTCTGCAGGCTCCTTAAGGCCACAGATTCCAAAGTGTGCGCAAACTTTCAAGAGTTTTTGAGTATGTTAAGGACCCCCAAAAGCCCCCACAAATTTGACGACAAATATGATTAATAAACCCCAAATAGCCAACTTCCTGTTGGGCGGAGCCTATGATATGCAATACGAAAGTTGTTTGTATTGATGAGTTCTATATGTGTACCAAGTTTCGTACGTCTACGTGCAAGTATGTATGATATATGGCCCTTCCCATATTCCAGGGGGCGCTGTAGAGCCCCTGTGCCACGCCCGGTGTATCAGTCTCTGCCCGGCCCTAATGGCCGCAGGTTCCAATGTGTGTGCCAATTTTCAAGACTTTTTTAAGCATGTTAAGGGCCCCAAAAGCCCCCGAAACCTTGAAGAAAAATAATAATAATAAAATAATAATAATAATAATAATAA
>NW_020524183.1:0-31125 GCF_003368295.1 Carassius auratus
CGACTCTTACTACCCCCTGTTCCATGAGCGGCGTATTGCATACAAGCATCACCTGTGACGCTTGCGTTCACTGTTTAGACTATGAAAGGGAGCGCGTCGCTCGCGTTGCTTGCTCGCTTTTCTCACGTTGACTATGAAACGGCCCTTATGCTTCACTCTTAACGGGAGGAAATGAGCAAGCTGCAACTCCCATTACATTGGAAATGTCTGGTATGTCCTCTGCCCAAAACTAGTCCTTTTGCCGCCTGTGAACTGACCAAATGGTCTATGTAAGGCATCTCTCTTTTCACAGCACAGGCCACCCTGAATCGTTGTATACCACTCTGACATACTCAGAGTCAGGACAGGGCTTGTGTCAGGAATGCCTTTCAAAACAGACCTCGTTCACTCCTGAACTTTACAGATAGGCAAACCGCAGTGCCAGGGGTTTGAACGCATCGTAATCCACCACACGTTTTGCAAGATGAACATTTTAAAGGGTTGAGTCGCTGTCCCTCAGGATTGAAGTCACCTGACCCGAAGCGGTGGCTGGACTGAAGAGAATTCCAGTCATTCCTGCTAATATCCTCCCTCAGCACAAGGCATGTGCGGGCGATCTCCCCTCCCCCTTACTTCCCCTCCTCTGTTTTCAGGCCGATGGCCGCGAGCATTACACAGATTAGCCGTTCGGCTCTCCTGTAAAGCCGGGCCTATAGGCACGAGGCCTCTACATCACGTTGTGACGTACAAGTGCACTTATTGCAAATCTACATTGTTGTGAACTGTGGCACAAACTGTTCTGGAAAATCAACCAGCTTTTTCTTTTCACGATCTGATTGGGGGGAAGGTGAACGGCAGGCACAGCCTTCTCTTTTCCAGATTTAGATGTGTCATGCCCGAACAACTCCAATAAATGTTTTCGCCGCCTCCTCTGAGCTTCTTTTGACTCGCCCAGAGAGACGATCTGCCGTTTTTGTCATAACCCAAAAGCACGTTCTCGCACTCCCTCTCCAGATTTCGCAATAATGACTGTTCGTCTTTTATTCCTGCTCTTTTTGACATGTTGCAGATGCACTGTCCCTGTCAGCTTGTTTCTAAGCCCGCTTTGCGCTTCAGGAGAATAAAAGCCACTCCACTGAAAACTTGACCTCAAAATAATTAAATACAGTCAGCGTTCCCTCACGCTCAGGTTTCACCTCCCTTTATCTTTTTTCTGCATAAACCAGGATCAGTTTTTATGGTTGAGGTTTGCTAAGATTAAAGAGCATATTTGATTGATCTATCCATTGAAAATTTGCACGCATGCACCATTTTGTCTAGGCAAGACTTTCAAGCGACACACCTGGTCTTGCGTAAATGTGTGCCTCAACAGCTGAAGACGCAAGTAAAGAATGACACCGAGGCTCCGTCCCTGAGACGTCTCACTGACCCATTCATGCCAATGTTGGTGACTGTTACCGTCAGTCCAATTGTGGTGGGAGGCCACATTTGTCCCCCTTGGCTTTATTTTTGTCTTGTACATCTTCATTATTGTGTAACACCAGCTGAATTCTGGTTAAATGTCCATATTAGGATTTCAGCGGCTATTGCTGGATCAGTTATGGCATAAATGTTGTAGTCTTGATGTCAATGTTGTTTTAACTTTTCAACTTTTAGTAGTGCTAAAATAAATAACTTTGCATCAAGCGATCTTTGCAGGAGCAGCTATTGTGGTTTTCTGCTGTTGGATAGTAATGTTTGTGTGTAGTTTTTGCCCTCAATTCACACTGATTAAATCAAGAGCTGTCTTGGGTTATCCTGATTTTGGTAGGTGTGATAAATCTGTACCTTTTAGGCCTGTTGTAATTATTGCGTAATCAACTGATTAGGACTATTGAAGAAAACCATTAGAATTTATTATGCATTTGTGATGCTTCGTATTTTGCCATCAAAAAAAGTTAAATTTAAAATAACTGTATCTTCTTTGTGCAGAAAATTAGATAAAGATATATATTCAGATATAAAGAATACAATGTAAAATGTGCTTGCAAGACCTATTAACTTCAGGATCAAAAGGCTTAGTTTTATTGCTATGATTCACACATCTGCACTGCATAAATCTTTGTCTTTAATGTATGTTTTAATACACCCTAAAGTGACATAAATACATCTGGTTAAAGTTACGTTTTTTGGTTTATGACTCTATGTACTGTATGTGCATCCTCGGAGGAAGGATGATGGTAATTGTGGTTATATTGAGCTTTCTCAGTGTCCTTTTATCTTACTTTAACCCACAGAAGGAGAATTTTGTGGATTGGGTCATGAAAAGTGGAAGTTGTTTTTTTTTTTTTTTTTTTTTTTTTTTGAGCTGAGCAGTTTTTAGAGATTGCAGATGCTATGTGTAAAATTAAGTGATTTTGAACAGATTATCCTAAGCATACAAAAAGCATCAGCCTGTTACCACAAGAGTAAGATTTTGCTAGGCTTTACTAATGGATGCATATGAGAGGTACAAAAAAAAAAGTGTATAAACCATAAGTTATTAATACTTGTTTAGTTTAGCTGTTTGTCTTCTGATTTTTCTTTTTTTAGTAAATGATTTTAAGTGTTTTATAAACCCTTTTCCTTGTTTTATCTCAAACTACAGTACTATGGGCTAATAGAGTTTAATAGACAGCAGGCTGTCTTAGTGAAAGGCTTCTACAGGGTATGTCTTTAACCTTCATTTGACTTGTGTCAGAGAAAATCTGAACCTGAAAAACAAGCCTAGAGTTAAGTTTTTTTTTTTTTTTTCTTCCCTGAAGGCAGTCTTGAAGATGTTGGTTGTAAACCCATGTTAACCTCTCTGCCATCTAACTTGTCTCCATATAATCTAGATGAGAAGCATCACTCCAGCCCACCTCAAAACTAGGTGAGCTGGTGTGATGGTCCAGCACCGGTCTGCACGGGGGTGAGTGTTTCAGCAAGAAGCTGTCAGTAAATGGCTGTGTTGGTGGGGGCTGGGGTTGTATGGCAGCTGGTGCAGGATAATGGATTAACCCGGGGCGAGGCCCTGATGCTTTTACCTCCTGCAAACAGCCAGACTGTCCAGCAGTCATCAGTCCCTCCACGGCTGCCTCTGAATGATTTCCTCATCAATGTTTAATAGGCCATTTAGTGGCAGTCAGGCTTACTCACTGATTGAGCCCATCAATAAGGCACTCTTCATGATATTGACCACACCACAGTCAATGCTTCAAGAATTGTCAAAGATTATATGTTGGTCTTCATGTGGTTCTTAATGTTCACGGTTTGCACACTTAGTTAAAAGTTAGAGGTGTTTTTGATCAAGCTCATGGATTTATTCAGTCGTTTTTTATTGGAAGTATCATCAAGCTACTTTCAAAAAAAGTATGCATAATGTTGCAAATTTTTTTTAAAGAATCCTGGAAAAAGATTTTTTTTCAACATCGATAATAAGAAATGTTTCTTGAGAATTAAATCAGGATATTAGAATGATTTCTGAAGGATTTAAGTCGTATTACTGTTTTCATTGCTTTTTCTAATCTACAGAATAAAAAATACAGTGACTTGGTGAGCATAAGAGACTTATTTGAAAAATATTGTAAAATCGTATTGACTCCATATTTTAAATCGTAGCGTATAGGGCCTTGTCACAAAACTCACACATTGTTTTTAGTTTTTTTTTTTTGTGTGTGTTTCATTTTTGAAAAATGTATTTATATTGAAAACTGCAGCCATTTATCGGCTGTAGTATGTTAATGATTATAGTCTTATTTTTCATTTAAATGATCCAGCATGGTCATAGTTCAAAGGGGTCATAATGCAGCAATGGAAACTTTCAGAGGTGTCCAATGACAGTTTACACTGGGACTACGGTTGCGATCATGCCATCACCAGATCATGATCCAGAAGAGGTCTTTGAAGTTCTGCCTTGTCCTTGGCCAAGTGGCTTAAGCAGATCACCATACACCTCTCTCATTCAGTCCAATTGATCAGGGTTCATAAAGTCATGAACCCACTTGGAAAATCACTGTTGTGCCAGTAGAGGTTCCCCCTTCCAGGCTGCAGTTGTGTCCCATTAAAGTCTAGTTTAGATTTTTAATGCTTCCCCTGGTGATCATTCCTTAAATGCTTGTTCAAAGCTATGCACAGACTTGGTCTAGCATTTTAAGTATTCGACCCTATATAAATATATATATATATATATATATATATATATATATATATATACACACAGTACAGACCACAGGTTTGGAAACATCACTATTTTTAATGTTTTTGAAAGAAGTTTCTTCTGCTCATCAAGCCTGCATTTATTTGATCAAAAATACAGAAAAAACAGTAATATTGTGAAATATTATTACAACTTCAAATAATAGTTTTCTATTTGAATATACTTAAAAAAAATAATTTATTCCTGTGATGCAAAGCTGAATTTTCAGCATCATTACTCCAGCCTTCAGTGTCACATGTAACATCCAGTCGATCACATGATCATTTAGAAATCATTCTAATATTCTGATTTATTATGAGTGTTTGAAACAGTTCTGCTGTTTAATATATTTGATGAATAAAAGGTTAAAAAGAACTGCATTTATATAAAAAAAAAAAATCTAATATATATATTCTAATAATTTTTTTTCTTTACTTTCACTTTTTATCAATTTAACACATCCTTGCTGAATAAAAGTATTGATTTTATTTAAAAAGAAGAAATAAAAAAATTACTGACCAGTCGTGTATATTGTAATTACAAAATATTTATATTTTAAAAACATGGCTTCTTTTTTTTTTTTTTTCATCAAAGTCTCCTAAAAAAATATTCTGAAAAAATATTAAGCAGCAGAACTGTTTCCAACTTTGATAATGAATCATCATATTAGAATGATTCTGAAGGATCATGTGATAATGATCCTAAAATTTCAGCTTTGCATCACATAAATAAATGATAATTTAAAGTATAATAAATGTAAAAACAATTATTTTAAATTGTTATAATATATTACATTTTTTTCTGTATTTTTGATCAAATAAATGCAGGCTTGATGAGCAGAAGAAACTTCTTTCAAAAACATTAAACATAGTAATGTTTCCAAACTTTTATATATATATTATGAAAGCTGAGTTAGCAGTGATCATCTATGGCTCAATGGATCTGTAGCTCAGAAGTGTTCGGAATCTCACAAGACACTGTCTGGGGTATTTGTGCCTCTTAGAGATAGCATCCTCCATTTTCTGCTCCCCGGCTCCTGTCTGCGGTCTCTGAGTGAATACGCTGGGTAATCACTGGATAAAGATCTTCATCAGCCACTGGATGCCCAGCAGGACAGTGAAGCACAGGTTTAGGTTTTCCGGCATGTTTTATGTGTGCTCACAGATCGGTGCACTACTTTAAATCGCCAGTAAATGTTAACCACTTCCTCAGAAATACTTGATCTAACATTTAATGAGATGCTGGATTATTGTATTATAATTCACACACCAACATATATTAGTCATACTTTGCATTAAAAGTAAGTTTTAACCTTGTTTTAGATATGCTAATCTATGGCACACTTGTTAAGATGCACACCAGGCCAATTAATAAAATAAAAGATGTGTTACTAGGAAGAATCAGCATCTAGAGCAGCACTTTGAGCTCCAGAGCCGATCAGGGTCTCAAAGTCTGTCGTTTGCAAGCGTCTTGCTTAATGAAGAGTGTGTGGATGTAGAAAACAAGGTGAATGAAACAAAGACATAGTTTACTCTTATTACACTTTAAATATTAATTTGACAACATTCTGAAAACTGCTGTGAGAAGATTACTGTTATTTTAACTACAAAAAAATAAATCACATCTATCTATCCCTCTGTCTGTCCGTCTGTCTGTCTAAAATTCAGTTAAATTATAGCTCATTTTATACCATTATTGGTAATTGGTTTAGTCTACTTTAAGAAGTATGACAAGCAATGTAGAATCAGGTTATATAAAATATAATAAAATCCTCTCCAGATCATCCACAGATGGCAGTTTGTTAACAGATGTACAAATATCTCTTTCATTATATCTTAAGAACACAATTTATTTGTCGACAGGTTCTTGATTCTTCCGTTCTCCCTCTCTCTTATTCTGATCATACACAGATTCAGAGTTACATAATAGCTTTTTTTTTTATGACTGCACTAACCAATGGCTTACTAATAAACATTTTTTCATCCCCTGATCATAGTGTGACCTCTTTAGTTCTGTGTTGTGACTCGGGCCGCAACAAGTGATTATTTTGATAATGATTAATCTGACAATTAATAGAAAGATTATTTGACTAATCATCTATTATTTAATTTATCATTTAGACGTCGACTGATTATTCAGCTTTTGCAATTAGTTGAAATATTTCTACATATTCTAACAAATAAATTATTTCAGCTTTTGAAAGTCATTAATTGCAATTATACAATAATTTATACAAATAAATATATATAGCACACAAAATTATATGACAGAGAAATTCTCTTATTCCTCATTTAATTAGCTATATGAAAAAGTAACTGAATGACACATCATTCTGCCTAACATCTCTTTTTGTAAGTCATTTTTATAAGAAAAAATAAAGGTAAGCAGTTTTTTTTTTTTTTGGGATAAACTATGTTATTATTCACAATGTGATCTCTCTTAAAATACCCTTTAGGATTATGATAATCAAAACAGTCCTGAGCTAGATCAAACCGAACTAAAACTTTAATGAAATATTTTTTTCCCCACTAAGAAAAAGATTTTATTATTTAGCTAGCAGGAGAGCTGCTTTATAACAGAAAATCAATGTATAATTCTAACTGAAAGTGATTCTGGTTTTTCATGTTTAAAACTGTAAAGCTGCTTGATTTAAGGCTATCTATTGCATCTAGTACTGTTATATAAATAAACGTGACCTGACTGAACTTGACTGTACTGGAGTGCTGAACTTCAGAGTTCTTGGAAACATCCTCATTGCTGTAATCGAATGTGTTCCTAAGTGATGCTTTCACACCATGGTCAGTTTTTGGTGCTTTTTTTTCTTATTGAGAGGAAAAATGCTTGGCATATATTAACATATTCATTCAAACGCCACTCAGCAGCTTCAGGTTCATCTGCGTTAGTTCTGAACTCAAACACTGTCTTCTCTTGAGTTGCATCCAGGAAGGCTGAATTACAGTCTCGTGCTTCAGCGCCACACTGGTAAAACCGCTTTAATGCAGGATCTCGCATTAGGTCATATAAGATCAAATGACTACTCGACAACAAAAATATGTTGTCGATAATGTCGGTATGGCAGAACAGTGTGGGCTGTGTTATTCAGAGCTAGAGGAAAGTGTCCTGCTCCCTGTGGCTCACTCTAAACAATAGTCTTCTCATCTCCTGAGTTGCAAAAAAATCACTAGTTTTTAGTTGTGAAATGTAAAATTAATGTTGTCCTGTTAGTCATCTGCTCCGGCTGTTTTGGAATTATAAGCTTGGATGCTTACAGTGATGTGTTGTTGGGAAAGATTTCCATGCAGAGCGCCTCTGAAATGAAATGGGGCTCTTTCTATATAAAAATATATCTATAGAGTGTGAAATGTCTACTTTAAAAATCAAAAATCAAAAAATAAAATAAACCAAGCCGGTCGACCAGTGCATATGTACTCTACTGTATAAATTAAAAATAGATTAATCATTGTTAAAGCTACGAAGTTACTCGCCAAAATAGTTATTTTGTCATGGTTTAGTATGTATTTGTTCGTTCAAGTGCAAGAACGCCCAGCCCTATTAAAATTGCTGTTATTAAAGTAAAAGTAATGTGTACCAAGGATACTACAAACGTTTTAATGCAATATTACCAGATATAACTTTGATTAATGTTATTAACTTTTATTACAGTGTAATGTTTTAGTAAATGCTGAGATTAAAGAAAGATTACTAAATTCTTTAGAAGTATTTTTATTGTTAGTTCATGTTAGCTAATGCAGTTTACAAATGGACCATTATTGTAAAACGTAAACAACAAAATAAAAGTAACTTGACATAAACTAGGGCAGAGTATTTTTTATTTGGCTTTAGTTTTGCTGTGACCCGTCATCATTGTTAAATATTTAATTGTGTCATATTGATTGGAGATGCTCCGCTCTGGCACACATGGGATAATGCAGTCTATTTTAAACTCCTAAAGCTAGGGCTTTTATATGTCAGGTCAGGCGTGTCCTCCATGAAGACATTGTTAGATGATGTGTGTTATGGTATTAATGAGAGCAGTAGTTACAGAGATGGTGTTACAGTGTCTGTAGTGTTCACTGCTTCATCTATCACAGTCTAATCTTTGTGCTCAGGCTCCAGTGTCTCGTCTAATGGAGCATGCCTGGCTGCTAACCGCACAACTCTTCTGGATGCAGGAAGTGATACAGCATGACCGGCAAAAACACAAAATACTCATTTAGTCTTCAATGTCACTTCATCTTTCAGAAATCATTCTAATTTGATGATTTGCTGCTGATGAAACAGTTCTTAAAATTAGCCATTTAAAAAAAAAATTGGAAACATGATGCATTTTTTCAGGATCCGTTGCTGAATAGAAAGTTCAAAAGAACAGCGTTTATTTGAAATAGAAATTCTCTAGAAATCTTTTGTAACCGTAGAAATGTCTCTACTGTCACTGTAGATAAATTGAATGTGTCCTTGCTGAATAAAAGTATTTAAAAAAAAAAAAAAAAAAAAAAGAAAAAAGTGGTCTCACACTCTCCAGACTTCGTAGTTTCACTTTTGCCTCTTTGTTTCTGTTGGCCGCTGTAACTTTTCTAGCAGCTTGTTTTCATGTTTTCAGTCCTGCAGCTGGAGTTCTGATGTTGCCATTTAGTACAGCGAGCGATGAGAGTTTATTGTAATTGAGAATACATGGACCTGGAGACTTAGAGAAATGCCTCATTATATTTGGGGGCTGAGAGGATTATAAGATTACATGTATGAAAACAAAGCATGCAATTTTGAATATGAAAGGCAGTTTTTGTCCCCAAGGAGTGCTTTTATTGTAATGTGTCTAGGGGTTTTGGGGCCTATAAATATTTGCAATGATTAAAATCATCATCCCTGCATGCCTCCATGCCATTCTTTTAAAATATTATTTCTTTAATATTATAATTTATCTTTCCATTTTTATTTTTCTCATTTATTTTATTTTCCTGTAACAAAATATAAATTATTTTTCAGATTTGTGGGTGCATTCTGAGGATCTTATGGTTGGCAATGGTTGAAAATTCACATGGAGATGCAACTAACTCCTTTAAGACTAATAATCAACAACAGACACCTCATGCACGCACAGTATAGTTCCTTACGCTGAAAATGACATAACTTGCATCACACGTTGTCTGAATGGCCCACGGCGTCCTGTCCTGTCTGAGGCTTCGAGTGGGTGACAGGAAGAGCTGGTCAGTGGGTTAAGAAACACAGTGGTGCACCACCAGTTTATGAACTTCTGTTGTCAGTGCTGCTTTTACTACTAGTAGCTTCCTAAATGAGCGATAATACCAGACTTTTTGTTGTTGCTGTCTTTGGAGTGGCATACCAGTGCGCTGGCCTCATGCATGCTGGGCTATAAAGCTGTCAATAGATGCTGGGCCACTTTGAGGGATCTTCTCATTAAAAGCAGATGATGTTGTTTCCATGCAGCTCTAAGCGTGCAGTTTTGTCTGATCGGCTGAGGCGCAGGCCTGCTGTGCGTTTTTAGAGTTTCGAGCACTTATGAGTGAAAAATGTCTATTGTAACTGCATGAGACTCAGCGTATGTCCTCATATGGTGAGGCGTCCAGGCTGGCTTATCCATGTCTTGGGTGCACGCCAGACCTCTAGTGGTGCCTCGTAAAGCAGGAGGGACGACCGTTTGACAACATGATATTTGATGCACGCTGTTTAGATTACATCATTTCTTTTAATCTCTTCACTGCTGCATTTGATGAAGTCACTCCGAATTGTGTTCAGATTGTGGTGACAATTACATCAAAATCCATAATTTCAGTAGCACATATATACGTACTCTTATATTGCTACTTTTGAGACGATCATGTTATTATGTCAGTACCATAACAGTTTTCTGGCCACTTGTATTATTTTATTTGATTAGATTTTTTAATTTTCATAAACACATTTACATAAACATAGGAATACATGTACATGAATAAATGAATAAAAATTTTTATAAATACATTCACATGAATGCATACCATTATTTCTCATCAAGTTATTCTTTGAAAACACTCATTTAATGACAGTTACGTTTTATACAATCTCAAAATAAATATCCATTTTCATACTTTACATTATTATTCTGTACCGCATTCACTTGTAGCATTTAAAACAACTTTGGCCATAATTTTTAATTAGAATAATATATTATACTTATCATTTTATTTGTATCCACTAGCATTTTAATATTGGTGCATCAAGTCAAGGATTCTTGGTTTGGATGGCTGTGCAAGCATCTTTCTCTATTGGCCATTTCAAAGTATAGATCATAACTTATGATCATAACTAATTCTCTCTGTCTTTATTTACAGTGAAGCCATTCACAACCACCGTGAAGGAGATGCGGCTTCACAGAGATGACTTCGAGATGCTGAAAGTGATTGGCAGGGGCGCCTTCGGAGAGGTAAGGAACCCGGCGAACCCTCGCTGCCTTGTTGGCGTGTTTAAAAGTGATTAAAGGAAATCACCTCTAAATCACTGCAGCCTTTGCCATATTGTGTGGTTTGTTTTCTGTATTTTTCGAAGCTTTCGTTTTCATGACTCACTTTGTGTGTCCAATGAAAACCCCAAACTATCAGTGAAGTATTCACGTCTCTCTTAAGCATCTCATCAGCAGCCGAAAACCAAACCCCTTTCTCTCATCCGAGGTTCCCTGCTCTCCCCCTGCCAATTCCCCGGGGATCTCGGCCTGGCGTTGGACTGCTATTCTTGGGCCGGCACAAATCTAGGCATTTTAGACGGCTCGTTTGTTTTACAGGGGAATTTGCTACTTGTTCCTGCAGTACAACACTTGGACTATTCACTACACACACACAGTGCACTTTTCTTTTTCTTTACCAATCTGTATTCTATTACTGCTACTTTTTCCATTTTTGCTTTTTCTGCTCCGGATGTGTTCACGGGATGTGTGTGCGTGTTCACTACTCACTGCTGTGTGTGTGCACTTTGATAGAATTTGTGCTCTGCATTTAACCTGAGTATGGGACACAATACCTTGCCACACGTTACGTAATTTTTTTTAATTTTTTTTAAACCATTAACAATGCTTCAAGGGGTTGTAGTTCTTTCCGTCATTAAAGCCATTGAGTAGAGTCTTTTCAAATACTTTGTAGTGTTGCGATTTATCACATAGCTGGTTGGTTTGATTCATGGCTTATGACTGCTTAATGACTTCTAAAAATCCCTATTGGATATTAAAGAGAAAAATACTTCCAGAACCAAGGCTGCTAAAGAAGTAGGTGGTTGTCCTTTTGCACTCTACAGTCTCCATCTGACTGTCCAGTTATATTTAACACCATGTGTGATCAAATGAAATGAGAACATCAGATGAACATCAGTCACACAACACCTAGGCTAGTTGTAGTCTGATTAATGTGTGTTACTTACCAAACGAAGCGAAGCTTACAATCGCATATTCAAGTCTGACTTCATAAAACTTTTTTTTTTAAATAAAAATTAATTATTGCTTTAGCCTGAAACAAAATTCACAGAAATTCACAGTGACTATGAAATATGATGTGGTGATGCACACTATCAGATATTCTGAAATAGGAGAGAAACATTTTGCTGTGTCATTACACCTCCCTCTTAAATGAGTGTCATTTCCTTGGGAAAATGCATCCAATTTAATACTTCTGCTATTTCTTCAGCTGAACAGAAGTTAACTCTGTTCTTACAAAATAATATAGGATGATTCAGAATAGGGCTGCACGATGTGTCATTTAATCATCGATATCGCAATGTACGAATCCACGATAGTCACATCGCAGGATGTGCGATGAAGGCTGTCGTAGTTGATCCGTTATTCATTAATTGTACGGGCCAGCTGCTCCCCGGCCCTTGACGAATGTGATTCGCGGAGAGAGCCCGCGAGCGAGAGCGTGCGCGCTCGAGAGAGAGATAGAGAGAGATAGAGAGAGAGAGAGAGAGAGCGAGAGAGAGCGAGCGCTTCAAACAACACGAGCGCTGTCTTGCTCTCTCCATCACGCATATTAATAAATGACACGATGGTGTCGATAATTTAAATCATTTAAAATGAGAATGTAAATTTGCTCACCCCATTTTTGTTTGTAAGAAAAAATTAGATTAGATTTCATATCGCAATATATATCGCAGAAAAATAAAATATCGCAATGTAATTTTTTCCCAATGTCATGCAGCCCTAATTCAGAAGCTCTTTAAGACTTTATTTTGCTTGGTCTGTGGTTAAGTCCCAGTGTATACTTACAAGTTTATTAATTAGTTTCGATTTGCTTCCACTTAATGCTTACTGTCTCTTAGTTGATGACAAAAACAGGTAAGAGGATGTACATGTGAGCAGATGAAGTGTTAATTTAAGTGATCTTTACAACCAAGTACCGTAGATTCCAGTCAGGAATGTCAGTTGTGGCACAGGAAGCAGGGCAGGATGGTGCAGCTTCCAGGAAAGGCTAAGGAAACCAGAACCGTCTCTAAGGAGTGACTTTAGTAAAAATAGTGATTTACGCGTGTAATTTGTGCTGTTGTCCCCTCCTCAGCCACCGGGACCTCAATAACCCTTCCTTCTCAGTCACTGGGCTTTGTGTGTGTGTGTGTGAGCATCATGTGGTTTTAATGATGATTCAGATCTTTGGAGTATTTTTCAGTCTTTGTGTTGTCATCAAGCCAGGCTATTGTTAGTGTGTGCTGCAGCTTGTGTCGGTTTCAGAGCACTCGGACTCATGTGTGAACATAGTGCTGCTGTTTTGTTCCCTCTCCCAGCCGTTTCCTGTGGCTCTAACATTACAGGATGTACTTCCAGATAAATCTCTTGCATTTCCTGTTTATGATTGATGGCGTGGTCCCAGCTGAAGTCCTGGAATTTGGGACTACTTAAAGGTATAGTTCATTTAAAAAATGCAAATTAGCACTTTTTTTTCAGTCTAATGTCACAAAGCAGATGTTTAACAGAATGTTCAAGCTGCTCTTTTTCATATGATAAAAATAAGAACCGTCAAGTTACTAGAATAACAAAAAGCAATTTTCTGACCATGGACTGTAGTCAGAAAATGAACAGAACAGAAAATAAGCTCTCAGTCTTCAGTAAGGATGTAAAATCACCATAAAAGTACATTCAAAGTGATCCTTACTACTCTTGCACTGTATTACCAGTTTTCTAGTTTGTTGATGAAGAGCTGTTTTTGGGCGATCTATCCCTTTAAGTCTCCATGAAATGAAAAGATATTTCACTACTTCCGTTACATCATGACTTTAAAGGGTTCCTATTATGCTTAAAAAAATAATTTACAAATCTCAAAGTCCATTCCAATGGGAGATATTTCGTTTAAAAAAATCCCTTTTAAAGAACTACAACAAACAGCTCATTTGGACTACAGCAGTGGTTCCCAGCCACGTTCCTGGAGGCCCCCCAACACAGCAGATTTTCCATGTCTCCTTAATCAAACACTACTGATTCAGATCATCAGCTCATTAGTAGAGACCTGAACTGAGTGTGTCAGACAGATGCAAAATGTGCAGTGTTGGGGGGCCTCCAGGAACGAAGTCGGGAACCACTGCACTACAGCATTGTTTTCCCGGGCTTTGTGATTTCACAAACGGCCCATTAGAATATAATGAAAACAGTTCCTGGGGGCTGGGGAGGGACAAGGTCATGGTTAGAACGCTTGGTTCAGACAGGGCAACTACAAAGAAGAAGAGCAGCTCCTGTAGCTTCAAGTTTTCTTGTCTAGCAATATCTGTGCATTCAAAGGTTCGGCACAATCCTCTTGTTTAATATTCTCTGGGTCTGAATCTTGCTTAAATTGATATGGCCATACATATTGACGCCATCCTAGGGGTGTTCTAATAGATGATAGTATCGTGTGTCGACGATAGTCAGAGATATCGACGTAAGCAGATGTTTCTGTCGAAAATCAAGACGATATTAGGGTCATTTTCCTATTAATGTATTAGATAATAATAATAATAATAATAACTATTATTACTATTTTTATTAGGTGTCTTATAATTCGGCTATCAAACTGCCCCAGCTATTTCACTTCAGGACCGCATTTCACACACGCACACAAACGCACACACACACACACACACACACACACCGAGTGCACAGGAGGATTAGACCTAGTTGCAGTTGTCCGCTTTGAGTCGGATAACTAAATCCATGAAATGAAAGAGATCGAAAACGAGGAGTTAGTGTTCCACACATTTATTGGCTGGTACACAACGCGCTCTTCTCATACATGAGAGATTAACTCTTTCTTGGCGTTACAAATAAAGTAAAGACAAACTACGTGAGAGCCACTATGGATAAATTCGCTCTGCTGCCTTATTATATTCATGAACACAGGACTATAATGTGATGCATGCAAAATGCATAGTTTTGGCCGTTACAATGTCTCCATCCACAAACAGACGTACATCGACTGCAGATGTAAGGTATTTGATTGCACTTTAACAAGTAATCTGAACGGCCTATATATGTGCAATATTTTAACCAAGCCCTCACTAACTGAGTTTAATGCCACAGTGATATTAGAATGTATCTCTTTCTTGTTTCTGTGGTGGTGCGTCGGTCTCGTCATGGGGCGCTTGGTCCGGAGCACTGTATAACTGATGCATCAGTTCAATTCAGCATTACTCCAAATATATCAACTTAGCCTTTTTGAATACTTGAAATCTACTATTTATTTAATCCATTGACTGATTTTGCACAACATTTAGACTGACTGTAATATCGTGTATCGTTGATCTCACGGGCTGACGATATGACGATTTGAAAAATCACCATATCGCCCAACACTCACCATCCTAAACGGAACTTGCCATTTTGGCAAGGGATGGAGCAGTGCTGAAACACTGTCTAAGCTGTTTGCCAATCAGCTAACCAATCATTTACATTACATTTACATTCATGCATTTAGCAGATGCTTTTATCCAAAGTGACTTAAAGTGCATTCAGGCTATACATTTTTTCATTTTTTATCAGTATGTATGTGTGTTCCCTGGGAATTGAACCCACGACCTTTTGCGCTGCTGACGCAATACTCTACCACTGAGCCACATTGGTAGAGCATTTTTCAGACGGCGGACCTTCATCAAACCCGGAAGTAATCAAGCAGTTTTTACCTGGGCTGGGGAGAAAGGTATTTTAATTAATTTAAATTGAGAGCATGGTCTAGTATACCCCCAAAACAAAATCTAGTCTTTGTAAAAGAGCATAATAGGTCCCCTTTAAGTGGTTATACTATACCGATTATCTGTTCCTCTGCCATGGCTTTGAATTCTCATTTGTATGGAGTAATCTATATTAAAATTTTGGCCGATTTTATTAGCCAGTGCAATTTAAGTTTACCAATGAATGCCCATTTTTTCTAAATAGATGAAACCATGGAAAACTAAAACCTTTAGTAATTTTAGTGCTGCAAGTGAATTGTTAAAATAGGAATCTAAATGTATCTATGTGTAAAATATTAATGATGACGGCAAATGATCAGCAGTACAAAATGGAATTTGCCAAAGTGATGATGATAATTGATAAATTATAATGTATGATTTCAAGAGACTTGAAATAAATTATATAAAGTCAATATAATTATTTTATGCCACTTTTTGTCATTTTTGGAGCTTGGCAGTACGTTTTGGAAAAGGAAAGTCTTCTGGGTTTGTAACGACATGATTGAGTGTATTTGATGACCGCATTTTTATTTTGACAGAACTGTCCCTTGAAAGACTAGCTTTTTGTGGTCGATTCTAGTGGTTGAAATACTTAAATTACACTCCTTTTTGCCTCACCTGAGACTTTGAATAATTATGTTGAATAGAACAAAAATGATAAACATGGAATAGGGAGGGGAATCAAGGAGAACTAGACTGATGCAAACATTTTTTACATAACGTCACAGTGAGTCACTACAGGCCAGACAAAACCGCCAGTAAATACTGCTACAGAGTGAGAGCTCTACGTGTTGATGTTGAGCGCTGATGATCTGTTCTGTTGAGTTAGTCCAGTGAATCACTGATGTAGAGAATGACTAGGTCAAAGTACACCAAACCCTGTCCTCCTAATTGATTTAGAGAAGACAGCGGCTTCTGTTCTCTGAATGTATACTGACATAATTAAAGGTCCCATGACATGGATCATTTCCTTATCTTTAAATGCTTTTTAATGTTCTCTTAGGTGTACTTATATTGTTAGTATGATTTTTACATTTAAAATGTAGAAATAAAAAGCATTTAAAAAAAAAGCATTAGATCCTGATATTAGCCCTCTGGCTTGAATGCTCTGTTTGAAGGGGCATGTCTGCTGTGAGACTCTGAGTAAACCACAACTGTTGTGATTGGCTGACATCGTTGCATTCGAAATGCGTTCATGTGAAACCCCTCTCAAATATAATGTTATATATATATATATATATATAAAATATATATAACTATATATAATATATAACTTTTTTTTTTTTACTATTACAGCTGTCGAGATTAACGAATCGTGGAAGTGTGGATTATATAAAAATTGTTTCGATCTTTTCCCATCACATGAAAGGCTGCAGTGATGAGCATTGAGTA
Source organism: Carassius auratus (assembly GCF_003368295.1). Lineage (NCBI taxonomy): Eukaryota > Metazoa > Chordata > Actinopteri > Cypriniformes > Cyprinidae > Carassius > Carassius auratus. The sequence goes on from NW_020524183.1 coordinate 16,736, forward strand.
GACAGAGTCTGTTTATTGTGTGGATGCAGTGATCTCTTCATTATTGCAACACGTTATCTCACAAAATGCTTTCACCACAGCTAACAGCAAACACATGAATACAGTAAGAGCTCCGTTGTGCAGCATAACAGCGTCATTCATTGTAACGGCAGTTTGGGCAAGTGTGCAGATATACTCGCGATGTGTAACAGCTCCGGAAAAAAGCGAGCGTTCTTTGATGGCTCTCTGTAGTTAAATCACAATTTAAATAACAGATTTGTTTCATGCTACTAAGAGAAACAACGCGAAGTTGAACGTTTAGTCACTTGCTTGATTCACTGATGCATCAGTATTAAATGATTTAGAAAGAAAGTCTGTGTGAACTTGAATGATTAGCTACACATCACTGAAATCACAGAAATCACAGAAAAGCACAGAAATCACTGATCGCAGATCAGGCATTAATGAACACTGTTACTCACTGTTTGTGCCAGTGCAGTCGAATCCATATCATAAAAGTCTGTTTGGAACGCCTGTGCTGAATTATATGTAAATATTTGGGTGGGCAAAGCAGAGAAAGGAAAAGAAAATTCTCGTTGCAACGTCACAACGAGGAAATTCAAGATCAGCCCGTTTGAGCTTCCATTTTCTCAAAGGCAGAGAAATCTCAATTTACACCGATTCAAATTTCTAGAAACTTGGGGTCCATATACAGGCTAGGGAAACTCCTATTAACCTTAAAAAACCTTAAAAAGTGAAATTTTCATGTCATAGGACCTTTAAGATTGTTTGTCAACTTCAGGCTGAGGATGGATTCACGTACCCACACGCTGGTCCTGATACAGTTTATTAATTTTTTTTTTTGGTAGAAGTGCGGTATTTTATTGTAGGGCTTCTGATGTCTCCAAAGCATTTTGAATAGGGTTATTATTTGCTGTTGGCTTGCCCAAAATCAAACGTGCTATATAACAAAAAGAGCGCTGTAATTGATCTGATTTTGCAACAAGACTTATTTGATTTAAAGACTGTTTAGATCAGTGTTTTCCAGTTTTCACAAGGCTAAAGAGGGATCGATTACTCACCCTAATATTCCAAATGTGTATAAGTTTCTTTCTTCTGTTGAGCACACAAGGTGATAATTCGAAGAATGTTGGGAACAAAAACAGATGCTGGTAGCCATTGACATCATAGCCATTTTTTTTTTTCACACTATGGAAGTTTGATTTGAGATGGTCCGATGTCGCAGGACCAGTGTGAGAGAGTGTAGGTATAATTCATAGGACTGTCATTTGCTTTATCATTTTTTTGTCACTTGCTTTATCATGTTATCATTTACATTCTTGTTTCAGCAGTATTGCATTAATTGGTCACACATTTTTAGCATTTAATTTATCTTTAATTTTTGTTCATTCATTTATTTAGAATGTTATCGTTTAATGAATTTTATTCATGGTAAATTACTCAGAGTAAAGTTATCCAGAGTAACTTAAGACTGTCTTGGAATTATCAGGTAAAATAGGCAAAACAAATAAATTAGAAAGCAATTTAGTGTTGATCTGCACCATATGCCATAGTTTTTGAGCAAAGGTTTTATTTTTTTTATTATTATTTTATGATATATAAAAAAATGCTGATTTAAATATTTTGTTCATTTGTATTTTTTCTCTATTTTTATTTTGGCAAAATTTTTAGGGCGAAAGTCAATGAGCTCTTATCACACTTTTTGCGCAATTACGACCCAAAGCCAGTTTTAAATTTTACATTGTCTATTCAGAGCAATGCAACCCCTTCCTTGTCCTCAGGCTTGCACTGTTGCTTAGCACCTGCCACACTGTATCACTCTGTGAACTCTGACCTTTGATCCCCTTGGACTTTATGGCTTATGTACATGTTCTCTCTTTTGGACACGAGTGTGTTGGTGACAATCTCATTGCAGTGTCCACTTTGGTCACCTGCTCCCTCTCCTTCTCCATGGACCTCCCCAGCATTTTCAATCAGGTCAAGCTGACTGCCTTTGTGAAAACGTGTGTCTAAAAAAGGAGAAAGGGAAAGAGGACATGAGACTCGGAGGGAGGAGGAATTGAGGGGGTTTTGAGCACTCCGGGTTGGTTTGTTTTTGTAATGAGGTCAGTTATCTGCTGCGGTTAGGAGCCTTATAGATAAGAAGAATGTGTGTGATTAAGCTTCTCTTTGAGTTTGTCAGCAACGTGGACCTTTCAAATACTCTGATTCATGCACAAAAACACTCCAGAGGACATCAAAGGGAGTCGAAAAGCGAAAACAGCAGCAGGGCTCGTAATTTGCCCTTAGAGTATGCAAAGTTAGCTCTGTGTTCTTTGCTGACGCAGCACGTTGAGCTGTGGGCAGGTACTTGGGTGTGGGTCCACGTGAGGGGAACACTGTTCCTCCACCGAGGGTAAACACACATCATGTGACGTGTCCCGAGCAGCTAAGCAAAGTACATGGAAATTCATGACTCCACTTAACATTTGCCAACTGGACGGTCACAAGAAGCCAGTGGACCGAAGATAGCAGAATAACACTGGTCACGCACAGAATTTTATGTTTAAAAGTCATCGGGTAAACAATGAAATCTCACTGAGATGTTTATATTGTAGATTAACAAACAGCTCCTGCTCTGTTTAAAGGCTTATTTTCCACAGAAATTAACTTATTCGTATGCTATTCCAAACACGTATGACATTGCTTCAATTCATCAATTGAATGGGTGACCTATCCTCATTAATCAAGCAAACATTTGCCCCCGCCTGAGAGAATTGGCAGGAGCCGCCACTGAGGCTAAGTATAAGTTTAGCACAGATATATTTTCACTCGCAAACACTCTGACTGAGGGCTTCAGAGTTTCACTCTCCGTCAAGTGATCTGTGATATTTCTCTGTTCAGAGAGAGAGAGAATTCACGTACTACATTTAAACAATATTCCTGTCAAAATAACGGCGTTCCTATGGAAGTCTTCAGCTTTTAAGAACAGCTGGGTTTTCCGGTAGTGGGTGGAGTTAATGTGCAAACCGCAATCTCATTGGCTGGCGCTCACCTATTACCGTCCCTTTTTTGATTTCAGCAATTCAGTTCGAGCGAACGCACAAAACCTGATTAATATTCATGAATCCAGCAGCTCATTAATCCTTAGTGTGTTTTATAGTTCTTATTATTAGAATTTGTATTATTATTATCCTATCAGTATTTTTGTTAGTTTTTTTCCCAATTGTTTTTTTTTTTGTCAGAAACATTGAATGACAGAAAAAAACAACCACCACTCAAGTTAAAATGTTCAGTTAAAATGACTAATATGCATTCAAACATGGTTATCAGGTTTAATTCTGATTAAGTTTTATTAAATAATACTGGATTATTATAAAGCTTGACTGACTGATGTTAAAAGTGTATTTACAAAACTGCGCCATTTTACAAATTTTATATATCAAAAAGTCTGGCGAGTAAACTAAAATATTCACTAGCCAGTGGCGATTCAATTGCCAAGGTGTCCGTAGACGGTTGTATGAGCAAAAAAAATGTAATTTCTTTTTTTTATATATATATTCTCTTGTCTTCCAAGTACAAAATAAAGTAATATGGGTTTGTGGGGGAAAAAAGTACATTAAATTTTTGAGTGAACACACATTGCTAATTATTGTTAGTTGTTAATAGTTGTTTTGTTATGTCAGTCACTAATATCACAGTCCCTCACTGTATTCATGCGTCTCCTCCCTGTCGGGTGTGTCTTTCTTCAGACAGGGTGTTTGCTGTCCCCACCCCACATGAATAACACCTTTCCTAATATTGAGTCACTCCCGCTGCAGGGAAGACCTTAGTCACCCGTGACATTTTTTTGATGCGCTACAGTCCTGTGGCTTAAATGAACCGGTTTTTCAGTGCCATCTCTCTCTTTAGGCAAAAAGTCAGCAGTCTTAAGTCTCAGCTTTTCCTTTATCTGATTTTCAGAGGCATCAGAGATCAAAAGCATCTCATTCAGAGAACTCTTTTCCCCTGTGGGGTTTTCAATTTAAGTGGGCCACAAGTGGTGCGATGAATAAATGAGGAACATAAAACTGGTCAAATTCCCCACACATGCTGACTTTTAAGGTTGTTTGTATGCATTGGCTAACTCCTCATCTCATCTCGTCTAGGTTGCAGTGGTGAAGATGAAACACACCGAGCGTGTTTACGCCATGAAGATCCTCAACAAGTGGGAGATGCTGAAGAGGGCAGAGGTAAACAGATTTCTGTTCATGGCTCAGTATGTTTCATATTTCAGGGCTTCAGGCTGCAACTAAAATGGTGTTGGAAATAAATCTTAGCATTTTCAAAAGTAGCTGCCAGCAAAAATATGATTATGTGCATTTATGTATGGTTTCATCAGATGAATGCAAATATGACTAGTGTGTCATCTATGAATCACGAACAACTGACTCTTATGAACAGGTTCTTTTTAGGAGTGAAAAGTCATTTTCCTTTCTACTCTAGTTCTTTCTTGCCCCAGTTTCAGCCCGATCCGTGCTGACAGTGCCCACGGGCCTCCCATAGGCATGTCAGGAGAACTTGTCACTTTGGCTTGTCAGTAATCCTCTTTGAGCTTCACTGGGCTCTTTTTATTCCTCCTCACTTGTCTGGAGTCCCAGTTCAAACAGATATAAGATCTAAGACTAACATTTGAAATGGGAAAGCCATGTACATCATCATTGCAGGTGGATGCAGTTTAATATGTTGTATGAGTTACCCATTCATTCTGGATCTCTAAAAACTATGGCTCCAAAAAATAATAATAATAATAGTCTCGTGAGACTCAAAGCTCTTCAGTATTAAACCAAAATAGCGAAATCTGCTTTCAAATTCAGGTACTGGGTTGCTGTGTCAATGGTTCTCAAAGCAGAGTGTATATAACAAAATATTGTTTTTGAATGGTTTGATGTCATAAGTCATCTTGCATCTTATGTAGACGGCTTGTTTCCGAGAAGAGAGGAACGTCCTGGTGAATGGAGACTGCCAGTGGATCACCACTCTGCATTACGCTTTCCAGGATGACAACTACCTGGTATGTGTCTTCATCCCTAAACACACTTACAGTGGGGAAAATATTTATTTGATCCTCTGCTGATTTTGTAATTTTGCCCACTTATAATGAAATGAAGGGTCTGTAATGTTTATGGTAGGTTTATTTTAATGAATAGAGACAGAATACCAACCAAAAATCCAGAAAAAACACATTATATAAAGTTAGAGTCAAAATATCAATATATTGAATCTCCTACCAACCAGCAAGAATCCTGGCTCCCACAGATGGTCATGTGCCAATGTGTAACACAGATTAGTCCTGCCACTTTAAGAAGTTACTCCTAATGTCAGCTTGTTAGGTGTATGTGACGCCTGTCCACACAATCACTATCTTCCATTCCCACCTCTCACACCTGGCAAGACCAGAGAGCTGTCAAAGGGATTTAGAGACAAGATTGTAGATCTGCTGAAAGACCATCAGCAAGAATCTTGGTGAGGAGCAGACAACTGTTTGTACGATTATACGGAAATGGAAGAAATACAAACTAACCATCCATCGGCCTTGGTATGGAGCTCTGTAAAGGAAGCTGAAACTTTGAGTTGCCAAACAACAGCCAAAAAACCTTAAAGATATAGAGAGGATCTGTAAAGAGTAGCGGAGATGTGTGTAAACCTGGTGACCAACTACACAAAAACATCGTACCTCTGTGTTTGCCAACAAGGACTTCTGCACCAAGTACTAAATCAAATTTTGCTCGGGGATCAAATACTTATTTCACTCCCTCAAATTTCTAACCTTTATGTAATGTGTTTTTTTCTGGATTATTTTGCTTGGTGTTCTGTCTCTATACATTAAAATAAACCTACCATCAAAATTATAGACGCGTAAATTTTATTTATTTTTTTTGTAAAGTGGGCATATTTTTCCCACTGTATGCTCATCAGACGTAACCGAAAGTTAGGTGTCATTCAGTGAGTTCTAAAACAAGTCAGGTAAGCTAGCTATAGATAAAACCTCTAAGCTATATATAGTTAATGGAATTAACATGTAATTAATTTTATGATGTTTAAATAATTATCAGTGAAATGATGCATTGAAAAATTGGCCACGATGAAAATGTCATGTTTATCAAAGTGACTGATGATGATTACTTGTGGCGCACAACCCTCAAACACACTAATACAGAGTCCTGGGGGATAGTGCATTCTGTGTGATAAATATTTGTTAATCATACTACTCTTTGATGTCGTTCGGTGGATATTATGAAGTGCTGAGTCCGTGTTTGTGTAACTGAATGGTGTTGTGTGATAAGAGATGATATTGTCTCCTCCTGCAGTACTTGGTGATGGATTACTATGTGGGAGGCGACCTGCTGACCTTACTTAGTAAATTTGAGGACCGCCTCCCGGAGGACATGGCCAAGTTCTATGTGGCAGAGATGGTGCTTGCTATCCACTCCATCCATCAGCAACGCTACGTACACAGGTGACAAGATCGTGTGTTTGTGTGTGTGAAGGGAGAATTAAACGCAGACTTGATTCTTATTTAGCTTTAACCAACAGGACTTCCTTAGCCAAAACGTTTACCACAAAGATCATGCTGCTTGGATGACACTAAACCAGCTCAGACATTTACTTTTATGCATTTGGTAGACGCTTTTACTCAAAGTCAATTGCACTGCATTGAAGGCATACTTTTGTTTTTTTAATCGGCTCATGCATTTCGAACCCATGACCTAGGAGTTATGATACTTGGACGTAATCCTGGGAATTCATGCTGGTATTATCAGCAAAGTTTGAGTTTTTTCTAGGAGTTATATAAATGTTTTTGATTTACCATTCCCTAAGTCTGTAAAAAGCAAACTGTGGCAGGTCACTTTAAATATCAGGTAACCCCTTTCTGTTCAAGTGGGCTGTTTTTAGCTTGAATAAGCAGTGATGTGCGCTGATAGTCTGGTTTTTTTAACACAAGACTGGATCCAGACAAAACGATATGCCCAAACAAAATTTGCCCAATGTTGGACTCTGCCCCAGTGTTTGAACATGTACTCAGAAGCAGTGGTCATTACCCTGGTTTGAGTGATGTGTGCTCTGGACATCAACAGCACCTCACCCACATGTCCACTCCCACATGAAACATTTAATGAAATGGCCTCAGATGGCTGTGGTGTTCTGGGCTGCAGATCTGTTCAGGTTCAGGGGCCTATTCCTGGCTGCTTGTCCTGGACTGCCATCCGGTCCAGCTGAGCCCCCTCTTCCTTCCTTCTGTGGAAGCTTGAGAAGGCTTCACCTCTGATACAATAGCGACGTTAAATAGGTCATTTACCAAAACATTTACTCACCCTCACATTATATACAACACATATGGAAAGTTTTGGCCAAATGTAAGCACTGGATGAATCAAAATAAAACCGGAATAGTGATATTGCTTAGTGTGTTTATGGAACTGCAAAAGCTATGATTTAATTAAATGAATGCTTGCAGTGCTTTAGAGTGATGCGCAGGACTTTTACACAGAAGCAGCTCATGATCCTGTGTTTTAGTGTTTCCAAGCACCACGTTTCACAGTAAATGCTGCCCCAAACAAACTGCTTTTTTGGGGGTACAAATACCTTTGGAAACGCAACATGCGGCAGTAAAAGCTCAGCATCTTCTGTTTGAAAATTAAGGAAATTAAGACATAAATATAAGTATTATTATCCAATTTTACTGTATTTTATTGTAAGATTTTTTTTGTATTCTTTATTTTCTTTTCTTTTTTACAGTTAAATTACAACAGTAATATTTTGTGTAAAATATCCTTATTTTGTGTAATATTCTTTTAATAATAATAATAATAATATTTAGTCATATAATTATATTTTATAGTAATATTGATATCAATTAAAAACAAATCGCAAATCGATTTATTTTTTCTCCCAAATTGTGTGACCCTATCAAGAAAATTCACGCTAGTGAATAAAAACGGCTACTGTTATAAAACAAGTCTCATTCTCTCACAAAGCTTTCATATTGCTTCAGAAGATTTAGATTAAAGTGCATTAATTAAACTAAAAATTTGATTGTTTGAAATACTTCTGTGATGTTTTTTGTAATCCCTTCAGCTATTTTTCATTTTAGGGCAGTGTTAACTTTCTTCAAACATCTGTTTTTGTGTTTCATTGACAAAAGCAAGTCAAATAGGTTTGTATTGAGTTAATTATTGAATTCACCTCATTTTATTTTGAGTTGAACTATGCTATTAACTCTATTCCCCCAACCAATTATAACAGCCTTTTAAACGCATCCCATCATTCTCACTTACAGTAACCAGCCTGTCAGGCCAAAGCAGCTGACTAAAGTCATGCAAGCACTTGTAAACACACGTGTCCATGAGTACAACCCTTCGTGCTGTTACTGACACCCAGTGAGGTTGTGAATGGTCTGTGTGTGTGTGATGAGTTTTGACATCATGTTTACTCTGTACCCGCTGTGCTCGCCATGGTGCCAGGGCTGTGAATCAGAGGGCACTGTGTGTGTGGCCCAGTCGTCGAGAGACAGGGACTGAGTGTGTTTGAAGGGGGGAGGGTGAACAAAGGCAGGACATGGAGAAACAGCCACCCTGGAGAGCAGCCACAGAGAGGGTTGCCCACTGGAGTGATAATAACACCTCACAGTGCAGGGCAGCATCAGCTGTGTGATGAACGGAGTATCCTGTTTTTTCACCTTTATAGTAACATGGGTTTGTAACATGGAGCTTCTTCACTGGTCTATGCTGAATGGTAAATGAGAATAATAATATGCAACCTACAGTGTAAACATGCACAGAGAAAATGCATTAGCTAACATGAGCTAACGATATTTAAACTACCAGTCAAAAGTTGCATTTTTTTTTTCAATGAAATTAATTAATTTAATTGCAGTAATTAATGCAGTAATGTAAAAAAAAATGAAAGTGTAGCAGGCTTATGAAATTATAATATTTCAAAAATGTTCACTAATTTTGATCCAATAAATGTAGCCTGGGTGACTTAATTAAAAAGTAAATTATCTACTTGACCCCAAATTATTGAACGGCAGTGTACATATTTCTCAGAATTTCTTCTTTGTTAATGTTAGTTATTATAATCAACATTTTCATCGTATGTTCACAGCATATTAACAAATGTAAACAACATGTTTCATTTATTTTAAATGTATTGGTTGAAATTACAAACAAATATACAAAGTTAACGAATGAAACCGTATTGTAAAGTGATGCCCAATATTTTGGAGCAGATTCATCAGTCATTAAATATAATCTAGCCAGATATCAACCTGGACAGGATGCATGATATACCATCATCCTCCAAACCCAAAACTACAGATGTTTTAAATTATGTGAAAAATGACACAACCTAGACTTCATTAAATACATGTTAACATGCAATGAAGATAATCACGGTTCCCGCTGACCACATTGCATTTGTGCAACTAATGAGAGTATGAAACCACTGAAATTCAAGAGACATTTAGAAACCATAGATTTTCCTGGTCATTATAAGCAAGGTTAATAATTGTACATATTATAGGGCCAATGCAGTTAATTTTAATATGAATATTTACCCATCTTTCATTTTTGTTGACATTTTCATGTGCTAAACCATTTGGATTTTGGTCACTGATCACTTTATGTCCATTATAAAATATTAAACTTCTGTAGCAGAACTGGTTAAGAACCACTGCTTTGTAAAGCTCCTCTTGAGTTATTTCATGCTTAAATGTTGTACTTACTGTTCTAACAGGGACATAAAACCAGACAACGTGCTACTGGACATGAACGGTCACATCCGTCTGGCTGACTTCGGCTCCTGCCTGAAGATGATGCAAGATGGCACGGTGAGGATGTGATGAAGAGCTCAACTTCGATCTAAAAGCAGAGTCCATTTGTCATCCTTACAGGGTGGTTTCCATCTGTTGGCTGAAAGCACTGCCTCTCTCTCTGCTCCTGACATTAATAGAGCTGCTTTTGGCACTGCTGGCCTAGAAGGGGTGGGCTAATTAGAAAGCCCATCACTGCCCACCCCTCTGTCTCACTGAGACACCATAGCACACTGATAACCAGACCGAGGCCAAAAGAGCTTTTATCTACTGCTCTGTGTGTGTGTGTGTGTGTGTGTGTGTGTGTGTGTGTGTGTGTCTCTTTGCCAGCAGCATGTAGAAGGGAAAAGCGAGGCTTTAGTTTTTCAGCTGCAAATGTGCTGTGGCCAGTTGCATAAACTGCTTAGACTAGTCTTAAAAGGGAGGTCTAATTTGAATCTAAAACTTTGGAAGACTAATTTGAAGACCTATTCATCCGAGTTTGTGACATCACTTCCTGTCATCCCCTGTGCAGGTCCAGTCATCAGTGGCTGTGGGCACCCCGGACTACATCTCCCCTGAGATCCTGCAGGCCATGGAGGACGGCATGGGGAAGTACGGGCCGGAGTGTGACTGGTGGTCTCTTGGCGTCTGCATGTATGAGATGCTCTACGGTGAGACGCCCTTCTACGCTGAATCCTTGGTGGAGACCTATGGGAAGATCATGAACCATGAGGTGAGTTGCTTCATCATTGTGTTTTTCGTAGGGATGCACCGAGACCATTTTTTCAGAACTGATCCAATACGAAAAATTCTGATTATTGGCCGATACCAATCTGATACCAGCGCAGATTTTGTATTTTTTTTGTATTTTTTTTTATCAATGTAGAATTTCCATACCTCTGTGTGTTGAGTCACAGTGCATATAGAAAAGTTCAAAGCACAGATATTGATGTGTAGTGTATTATATCTGTGTGATCGTTTATTGAGCCTTTTCTTGTAACAGTTTTAATTTTCAGTTACTGTGCGTGTGAAGTACAATTTATTCGTTGTGAACGGACACCCGGTAACATGATTTAGAAACGGCACTAAACTCCAGCAAAATGAAGTCATTTTATACAAAACGGTTGACGAACCCACAGTGAATCCATTAAAAATGTATATTTATAATCAGTAAAAATAAAGCCTAAGGTAATTATCATGGGAAATAACATCCCGGCTCTAACTCCTTTGGGACTCATAACATGGTTCATAAAATCACAACTGCCCTAATTTTATCTGATCAGCCCTGAGTAGTGGTTTATGGTGGAAAATCTGGAAATATTGATGTTTAAAGTAAACTGGTCTAATTTGCACTATTTAGGAGCGGTTCCAGTTCCCCTCTCACATCACGGATGTTTCCGAGGATGCAAAAGATCTGATCCAGCGGCTGATCTGCAGTAGAGAGCGTCGGTTGGGTCAGCACGGCATCGAGGAGTTCAAGGAGCAACCCCTTCTTCTCCGGCATCGACTGGGGGAACATTCGCAACACAGAGGCACCGTACATCCCTGACGTCAGCTCACCCTCAGACACCTCCAACTTTGATGTAGACGATGATGTGCTAAAAAACCCGGTTGGTTGAACTCTGAAATGCTTTTATCATTGAAGGAATTTTTTTTAGTCTTAAACCTTGATTATACTAGAGTGCCCTCTTGTTTGTATTTGACCTCTGACTTCTTCCGTTTTCCTCTACAGGACATCGCTCCCCCAGTATCTCACACGGGCTTCACCGGGCAGCACTTGCCCTTCGTGGGCTTCACCTACACCACGGAGAGCCGTTTCTCAGACCGTGTCAGCATGAGGGGGGTGGCGCTGGCGGATGGAGGTGCTGGGGAGGATCTCCAGGATGGGGGTCTGCCGGTGGAAAGCCTTTGAGAAGAGGATTCGCTGTCTGGAGCAGGAGAAACAGGAGCTCAACCGCAAAGCTGCAGGGTAATAATCATAAACTCCACCTGATATCTTTAGAAAGCATTTAAAGCGTTGGTTCAAGCTAAAATTTAAATTGTCATCAATTATGTCATTCAAACCCAGAAACTTTTGTTCACATTTGAAACACAAATGAAGATGTTTTTAATTTCTGTCCCACCATTGCAAGTCTATTCCACCAAAATGTTAAAAAGACACTGTAAATGTATTCCATACGAACTGAGCACATGTGAATAAAAGCCTAAATTATCTGTTCCTCATATAAAGTGAAGGTGTCTCTTCATAAACCTTGGATTTATTGGTTTGATTCATATAAATTACTTTTGCAATCTCTTTATGAACTTTTTGAGACAACACAATTTTGGTGATGTTGACTTCAATGTAGCAACGTAAACCTCTCAGGTTTCATTCAAATATCTCCATTTGTGTTTAAAAAATGAACAAAAGTCTTATAGATTTGAAAGGAAACAAGGGTGAGCAAATGACGGCAGAATTATCACTTTTAAACTATTGTTATATTATATATTTAGTGTTAGCTGTAGGGCTGCATGATGTGTCATTTAATCATCGATATCGCGATGTACGAATCCATGATAGTCACATCGCAGGATGTGCGATGTAGGCTGTCGTAGTTGATCCGTTATTCATTAACTGTGCGGGCCAGCTGCTCCCCGGCCCTTGACGAATGTGATTTGCGGATTAATTGCACAGCTTAACCATCATAGAGTGAAAATTTATCATTTGCATGTGTTTTTAAGTCCTGTCAGTTTGACAGAGCAGAGAGAAAGAGCGCGCGCCAGAGAGAGAGACAGAGCGGCGCGTGAGAGAGACAGAGCGCGCGAGAGAGAGAGAGAGCGCGCGAGAGAGAGCCCATTTTTGTTTTTAAGAAAAAATTAGATTTCAAATCGCATTATATATCGCAGAAAAATTAAATATCGCAATGTCTTTTTTTCCCAATATCATGCAGCCCTAGTTAGCAGTTCTGATTAATTTTGTAAATCCATCAGTGAAATGTATTCTGAGTATATACTGATTGTTTGTTCCACACATGATTTTCTAGAATCCACTCAGGCTGTTCAGTCCCTCCATGGCTCTGGGCGTGGGGCCGGCACACTTGGTCGTGATCGAGAGATTAAAAAACTCAATGAGGAAATCGATCGGCTAAAAAAGAAACTGGCAGGTAATGGGTCTCCCAATCATTGCCAATGGATATATGATATGATAAAGTCTGTTATGAGTCATGTCAAAGCACTACATACACGCACTATGTTATAGATTAACTTTGGTCACTCATAAGTCTTTGTGTTTGCAAGTTTGCAAGTCAACACCACTTCCTCGCATCAGAATTGCCTAATTTGCTTATTTGGCTGGGCATTTGTGTCAGATAATCAGTAACATTCAAGCTAACTTGAATGTGTGACTTCCCCTCCCCAGACTCTGATAGGCTGGAGCACCAGCTCGAGGAGGCAGTGACTCTTCGACAGGACTTTGAAAGTTCCTCCTCCAAACTAAAGGCACTGGACAAGCAAGTTAAAGCTCTAAAGCTGGAGAAAGAGGATATCCATAAGGTATGGGTGACTGGAGAGCTGAATTACCAGCCATTCCTGTATGCAAGAACCGCTTTCTTGTAATAAGAGAAATTATGCTCACAAATTCAGCCCCATAAACATTTGTTCAGATTCCTTCCTGGATGACAACCAAAAGGCGTGTCTGGTTGTCTTTACGATTTTAACGAGCTCTAACAGTTCCATTATAACGATTCTTTTTGTATGTTGCGAAACAAACATTTAGAAAATGTATACACCCTCTTAAAATCCAATTTATAGCTAATAGATATGTACCCCACGTTTTGTCTTTGTCAGTAATCTGCTACTCTCAGGTGTAGGTCACTATAAGAAAGAAAATATCTGCTGCACCTGCAGTTTGTCTTAAATGTAAAAAACTTTTGTTTGATTCACTAAAAAGAATGTGCTGTATGGTTTTAATTAATTAAAATCAATGCTTATAAAAAAACTGAAGCTGTTTAGAATAAGAACAGGATCTCAGTTCTCAACTCTGCTGTGCAAAGATACTGAGATGTAAAAATCCACTTGAACTCCTTAAGAATGAGTTTGCCGTATACTTTGCATGAAACAGATAACATAATTGGCAAAGACAGTTCTCCTGTCCTCGTGCTGAAGATTACATGTCCTCTTCAGGAAGTTCATAAACACTGGCCTGCTTCATTAAGATTAATGTCATCACCCCCTCACACAGGGCAGGTCATGATTCTCACCACGTTTCACATTTTTAGCTAATCGAGTCTGTTGAGCCGTTCCACTTGACTGTTGACCCAGAGCCCTGGGTTGACTTGTACCCGAAGTACGCCAAAGCTCTTTGTGGCAGCCTGTTTTCAGTCAAAAATACTTCCTGTAAGATTTGTCTGTGTTCGTTTCTCCTTACGAGCGTGTGTTCCCAATCCTCTTGATGATTTCTATTTCTCACTCAGCCTCTTTTCAGTCCTTTCTCTCCAGGCGCTGCCGCTCTTTTCTCGTTCTCTCCTTCCACTGCTCCTCCTCGCACACTCGGTGTGATCGTTTTCACATCTTCTGGTGTTCTGATCTCATCCCTCCAT
>NW_020524184.1:627500-639119 GCF_003368295.1 Carassius auratus
CATCAAAATCCATTGTTGCACTTACACTTTTTCCCATTTTCCAAAATTCATAAAAGGTGTTCCTATATAGGTTAGCTCATTCTTTCAAGTCATATGTATTCAGAGTGACCCGTACTATCACTGTATTCATTTTCAAGGCATTTTACTGTATAGTTTTGGAGAAAACTAAAAGCAAATTCACCCAAAACATCAATCTCCATTGTTGCACTTAAACTTTTTCCCATTTTCAAAAATTCATATAAAGTGTTCCTTTATAGGTTAGCTCATTCTTTTAATGTATATGTCTTCAGAGTGACCCAGACTACCACTGTATTAATTATCAAGGGATTTTACTGTATAGTTTTGGAGAAAACTAAAAGCAAATTCACCCAAAACATCAAAATCCATTGTTGCACTTACACTTTTTCCCATTTTCCAAAATTCATAAAAGGTGTTCCTATATAGGTTAGCTCATTCTGTCAAGTCATATGTATTCAGAGTGACCCGTACTATCACTGTATTCATTTTCAAGGCATTTTACTGTATAGTTTTGGAGAAAACTAAAAGCAAATTCACCCAAAACATCAATCTCCATTGTTGCACTTAAACTTTTTCCCATTTTCAAAAATTCACATAAAGTGTTCCTTTATAGGTTAGCTCATTCTTTTAATGTATATGTCTTCAGAGTCACCCAGACTACCACTGTATTAATTATCAAGGCATTTTACTGTATAGTTTTGGAGAAAACTAAAAGCAAATTCACCCAAAACATCAAAATCCATTGTTGCACTTACACTTTTTCCCATTTTCCAAAATTCATAAAAGGTGTTCCTATATAGGTTAGCTCATTCTGTCAAGTCATATGTATTCAGAGTGACCCGTACTATCACTGTATTCATTTTCAAGGCATTTTACTGTATAGTTTTGGAGAAAACTAAAAGCAAATTCACCCAAAACATCAATCTCCATTGTTGCACTTAAACTTTTTCCCATTTTCAAAAATTCATATAAAGTGTTCCTTTATAGGTTAGCTCATTCTTTTAATGTATATGTCTTCAGAGTCACCCAGACTACCACTGTATTAATTATCAAGGCATTTTACTGTATAGTTTTGGAGAAAACTAAAAGCAAATTCACCCAAAACATCAAAATCCATTGTTGCACTTACACTTTTTCCCATTTTCCAAAATTCATAAAAGGTGTTCCTATATAGGTTAGCTCATTCTTTCAAGTCATATGTATTCAGAGTGACCCGTACTATCACTGTATTCATTTTCAAGGCATTTTACTGTATAGTTTTGGAGAAAACTAAAAGCAAATTCACCCAAAACATCAATCTCCATTGTTGCACTTAAACTTTTTCCCATTTTCAAAAATTCATATAAAGTGTTCCTTTATAGGTTAGCTCATTCTTTTAATGTATATGTCTTCAGAGTGACCCAGACTACCACTGTATTAATTATCAAGGGATTTTACTGTATAGTTTTGGAGAAAACTAAAAGCAAATTCCCGCAAAACATCAATCTCCATTGTTGTACTTACACTTTTTCCCATTTTCCAAAATTCATACAGTCTTGTTCAAAATAATAGCAGTACAATGTGACTAACCAGAATAATCAAGGTTTTTAGTATATTTTTAATTGCAACGTGGCAAACAAGTTACCAGTAGGTTCAGTAGATTGTCAGAAAACAAACAAGACCCAGCATTCATGATATGCACGCTCTTAAGGCTGTGCAATTGGGCAATTAGTTGAAAGGGGTGTGTTCAAAAAAATAGCAGTGTCTACCTTTGACTGTACAAACTCAAAACTATTTTGTACAAACATTTTTTTTTCTGGGATTTAGCAATCCTGTGAATCACTAAACTAATATTTAGTTGTATGACCACAGTTTTTTAAAACTGCTTGACATCTGTGTGGCATGGAGTCAACCAACTTGTGGCACCTCTCAGCTGTTATTCCACTCCATGATTCTTTAACAACATTCCACAATTCATTCACATTTCTTGGTTTTGCTTCAGAAACAGCATTTTTGATATCACCCCACAAGTTCTCAATTGGATTAAGGTCTGGAGATTGGGCTGGCCACTCCATAACATTAATTTTGTTGGTTTGGAACCAAGACTTTGCCCGTTTACTAGTGTGTTTTGGGTCATTGTCTTGTTGAAACAACCATTTCAAGGGCATGTCCTCTTCAGCATAGGGCAACATGACCTCTTCAAGTATTTTAACATATGCAAACTGATCCATGATCCCTGGTATGCGATAAATAGGCCCAACACCATAGTAGGAGAAACATGCCCATATCATGATGCTTGCACCTCCATGCTTCACTGTCTTCACTGTGTACTGTGGCTTGAATTCAGAGTTTGGGGGTCGTCTCACAAACTGCCTGTGGCCCTTGGACCCAAAAAGAACAATTTTACTCTCATCAGTCCACAAAATGCTCCTCCATTTCTCTTTAGGCCAGTTGATGTGTTCTTTGGCAAATTGTAACCTCTTCTGCACATTCCTTTTTTTTAACAGAGGGACTTTGCGGGGGATTCTTGAAAATAGATTAGCTTCACACAGACGTCTTCTAACTGTCACAGTACTTACAGGTAACTCCAGACTGTCTTTGATCATCCTGGAGGTGATCATTGGCTGAGCCTTTGCCATTCTGGTTATTCTTCTATCCATTTTGATGGTTGTCTTCCATTTTCTTCCACGTCTCTCTGGTTTTGCTCTCCATTTTAAGGTATGCGATAAATAGGCCCAACACCATAGTAGGAGAAACATGCCCATATCATGATGCTTGCACCTCCATGCTTCACTGTCTTCACTGTGTACTGTGGCTTGAATTCAGAGTTTGGGGGTCGTCTCACAAACTGCCTGTGGCCCTTGGACCCAAAAAGAACAATTTTACTCTCATCAGTCCACAAAATGCTCCTCCATTTCTCTTTAGGCCAGTTGATGTGTTCTTTGGCAAATTGTAACCTCTTCTGCACATTCCTTTTTTTTAACAGAGGGACTTTGCGGGGGATTCTTGAAAATAGATTAGCTTCACACAGACGTCTTCTAACTGTCACAGTACTTACAGGTAACTCCAGACTGTCTTTGATCATCCTGGAGGTGATCATTGGCTGAGCCTTTGCCATTCTGGTTATTCTTCTATCCATTTTGATGGTTGTCTTCCATTTTCTTCCACGTCTCTCTGGTTTTGCTCTCCATTTTAAGGCATTGGAGATCATTTTAGCTGAACAGCCTATAATTTGTTCACCTCTTTATAGGTTTTCCCCTCTCTAATCAACTTTTTAATCAAAGTACGCTGTTCTTCTGAACAATGTCTTGAACGACCCATTTTCCTCAGCTTTCAAATGCATGTTCAACAAGTGTTGGCTTCATCCTTAAATAGGGGCCACCTGATTCACACCTGTTTCTTCACAAAATTGATGACCTCAGTGATTGAATGCCACACTGCTATTTTTTTGAACGCACCCCTTTCAACTAATTCGACTAATTGCCCAATTGCACAGCCTTAAGAGCGTGCATATCATGAATGATGGGTCTCATTTGTTTTCTGAGAATCTACTGAACCTACTGTTAACTTGTTTGCCACGTAGCAATAAAAAAATATACGAAAAACCTTGATTATTCTGGTTAGTCACATTGTACTGCTATTATTTTGAACAAGACTGTATAAAGTGTTCCTTTATAGGTTAGCTCATTCTTTTAATGTATATGTATTCAGAGTGACCCAGACTACCACTGTATTAATTATCAAGGCATTTTACTGTATAGTTTTGGAGAAAACTAAAAGCAAATTCACCCAAAACATCAAAATCCATTGTTGCACTTACACTTTTTCCCATATTCCAAAATTCATAAAAGGTGTTCCTTTATAGGTTAGCTCATTCTTTCAAGTCATATGTATTCAGAGTGACCCCTACTTTCCCTGTATTAATATTCAAGGCATTTTACTGTATAGTTTTGGAGAAAACTAAAAGCAAATTCCCGCAAAACATCAATCTCCATTGTTGCACTTAAACTTTTTCCCATTTTCAAAAATTCATATACAGTGTTCCTTTTTAGGTTAGCTCATTCTTTTAATGTATATGTATTCAGAGTGACCCAGACTACCACTGTATTAATTATCAAGGCATTTTACTGTATAGTTTTGGAGAAAACTAAAAGCAAATTCACCCAAAACATCAAAATCCAATGTTGCACTTAAACTTTTTCCCATTTTCCAAAATTCATAAAAGGTGTTCCTTTATAGGTTAGCTCATTCTTTCAAGTATCATTCTTTCATATGTATTTAGAGTGACCCCTACTATCACTGTATTAATATTCAAGGCATTTTACTGTATATTTTTTGAGAAAACTAAAATCAAATTCCCCCCAAAAAACTAAATGCATCCTAGCAATTGCACTGTGTCCCATTTTCCAACACTCATAAAAAGGTTTCCTTTATAGGTTAGCTCATTCTTTCAGTGGACATGTATTCAGAGTGACCCTGACTATCAATATATTCATTGTCAAGTTTTTTTGTGAAATGAGCTAACCTATAAAGGGTTCCTTTATAGGTTAGCTCATTCTTTCAAGTCATATGTATTCAGAGTGACCATAACTATCGCTGTATTCATTTATAAGGCATTTTACTGTATAGTTCTTGAGAAAACTAAAAGCAAAATCATCGAAAACAACAAAATGCATGACACTCCTCCGCCGCCCAGTGGATGGCGACGTCTCTACCAGGTTTTGGGCAGCCGGGAGGAGTCCCCGTTCTCTGCTCCTCCCCTTTCCGGGGGATGGCAGCAGGCTTGGGCCCCTGGCGAACGGTGCCATCTCCTCCGCTCCCTCAAGCGTCCACGGCGGCACACTCCCTCGCCCTGCTCGATGGCACCGCAGACTCACCACAGCGACAAGTTATCTTCAGCAGCGCGTCCCTCCTTCCTCCCAGGTTTCGGCACCAGTGTAACACTATAAAAGCTTCTGAATCTTGGGAAGGAGGCGGGAACCAGCGGACATTCAAAATAAGCTTTAATAATAAAATTAACACAAAACAGCACGACAGCCACGTGCGGACGGCTGCAATTCAACCTAATGGATCTTAAACAAGAGTTTCATCAAGACTGAAAAACTGAAATAAGATGTGATAGGGATTATTTAACCTATATTATGACATTTCACAGATACAAATGCAAATATGTAATTTTTTATGCAGTGAAACAAAAACCTAATATGAGAAGATGATTTAAGGTGTACGCATCAGTGTGCAGAAGACAGTCAATAATTGTTCACAGGTGTTGAAGCCACACTAGGCACTGTTGTGCAGTCTGATGGGATATACAACAGTATGCCCAAAGTGCTATTATTCCTTAAGATGCACAAAGTTGTTTTCTAAAACAAGAAAGGCAAAAAAAGAAGAAGAAAAAACCCACAAATAAATGTATAATATATATAAATATCATGTATTTATATAAAATGCATAATGTTTATAAAAGTACAAAGAATATGATAAAATAAAGATTAGTAAAATTGAAAAATCTTGTTAATCTGCACTCTATTGCTAGTCCGGGTTTGGATGAAGGCTACAGTTTGCCCGATCAGAACAATGATGTCTCACTTGAATAATCCAAATTGTCTTTATTAGATGTGCATATATGTGTGGTTCTGAAAATATAAAATACAAACATAGATATGAAATTAAATGTATACAAACAACAACTTAAATAAAGCTTATTTGAAAATGGCTGTTCAATGGAGATAAATATAACAGACAATATAACAATCCAGGTCTAACTACTTATATAAGTGGAAATGGGTGTCCAGTATAAACATATACAAACTATGTATGTGCGCTAACACTGCGCATGAACTGTTCACGTGAACATCTCTGCTGTGTGAGTGTTGTATCTTCAAACGTAAACAACTCCAGAGCGCATGCGCGCTACCCGAGATGCGGCCGTGCATCCTTATTTGTAATGACTAAATATGCATATATTGACAGTAAATAACATGAATAATACTGAAAAGTAGCAGTATAATTGCGGTGGAGCACAATCATATAAACAACAGTAAAATGTAAACACTTATACAGGCGTTATAGCGTTAATCCTTAGAGTTGCTAAGAATGCTCAGTAATGATATAATTACTTACGTTGTGATGCACGCACACGCACAATCGATAGAACTCCTCTAATTTGGACTATGTATCTAAATCTACAAACTATCTACAATATTCAGACAGTTTGCCTTCCCGTTTTCATCCACCTGCTCTCTTCTCCGTCACTTTGCGAACTCCGATGGAAAGTTCAGGAATAGTCCATTTCACACTGGATGACAGGGGTGACTGGAAGAGTCCATGTGTTCAGGGGGAACACATTCTACAAAAATTAAAAATTAAAAAATTTGTGTTGTCACCTAGCTTACCATGTGTAATCTTGTTGTATCTTGTTGTATCAATGGATTTTAATTGAGATTGATCATTCTAAAATCCGTTTTAATACAATTATAATCGATCAGTTACATGTAAGGAGAAACAAGAAATTGCAGCTAAGCAAACCTATTCAACAGACTTATGATTATGGGAAACAAACAAAGCAAAACAAATAATTGCTTTTCAAGCATAATCACCATTAACAATACAACAACCTCAGGGCTATAAAAGCAAAGATATAAGAAATTTAACTAAAAATTATAAACCATGGACACAAATAAGGACTTCTCAGAGGTAATTAACCTAATCATTTTCTATGGTTAAAATTAAGATTTGAACTTAATTAAATGTGACACTAATAATTAAAATGTAAGAAGAGGTTGAGTGTATCAGGAGGGTATTTCCTATTTCCACCTTATGGGTGTTTGAAAATTGGTAATGGTGCAACTGGTAGAATGAATTTTTATTTTTAAGTGATTTTGCCATTAATCTTATTCAAAACCATACAGTCAAAATAAAAAAAATATGATCATCCCACCCCTATCAGGAATGCTGAATCCCTGACAATTTTCAAGCGACAGCTGAAAGCTCATCTCTTTCAAAACTACTTGGCTTCATCGAAAAAAAACAACAACTCTATTTATTCCTTCTTTTTCTAGCTTTTACTTATTTGAACAATGTCTAAAACTTGGTATTACAAGCACTTCCTGTGTCTGTTTGCCTCAAAGAAGAATCACTTTATGTATCCCGAAATTGTGAGTCGCTTTGGATAAAAGCGTCTACAAAATGACTAAATGTAAATCCATCCATCCATCCATCATCTTCCACTTATACGGGGCCGGGTCGCGGGGTCAACAGTCTAAGCAGAGACGCCCAGACTTCCCTCTCCCAAGCCACTTCTTCCTGTCACGCTGTCAGTCTCTTTTTTCCTGGGTGTCCCCTAGTGAGCTCACTTCTCCTTAGGCACTTCACCATAGGCACTTTAATTCCGCTAGTCTGGTCGTGTCGTCACAGTAATTGCACTCCAATTAAATCGCACAGGTGCTGACAATCCTTTGTCATTAGTCTCCCTATATAGAGCTGTCTTTCTCTGTTGTCTGTATGGAGTCCTTATCCTATGTGTCTATGCTCTCGTCTCCCGAGACTTCACCTACCTTCTCGTTCCTCCGAGTTTCCCGTTTCATCTGGTTCCCTCTTTTGGTTTGTTTGTCTATCAAGACTGTTTATTTTGTATTTACCCTTATGTTAATAAAACCCATACCTTGCTATTGGATCCTGCCCTCTCCGTGTGTTTATCCTAAACCCAACCGTCACACTTCCAGGTCAGCCGGGAGACATAGTCCCTCCAGCGTGTCCTAGGTCTTCTCCAGGACTCTGCTTCTGCTTTGAAAATGAATCCAGTGATAGTATGGGTCACTCTGAATACATATGATTTGAAAGAATAAAGCAACCCTAAAAGAATGAGCTAACCTATAAATCAACCCTTTTTATGAATGTTGGAAAAGGGGAAAAAGTGTAAGTGCAACAATGGAGTTTGATGTTTTGGGTGAATTTGCTTTTAGTTTTCTCCAAAACTATACAGTAAAATCCCTTGATAATTAATACAGTGGTAGTCTGGGTCACTCTAAATACATATACATTAAAAGAATGAGCTAACCTATAAAGGAACACTTTATATGAATTTTTGAAAATGGGAATAAGTTTAAGTGCAACAATGGATTTTGATGTTTTGGGTGAATTTGCTTTTAGTTTTCTCCAAATCTATACAGTAAAATGCCTTGATAATTAATACAGTGGTAGTCTGGGTCACTCTGAATACATATGACTTGAAAGAATGAGCTAACCTATATAGAAACACCTTTTATGAATTTTGGAAAATGGGAAAAAGTGTAAGTGCAACAATGGATTTTGATATTTTGGGTGAATTTGCCTTTAGTTTTCTCCAAAACTATACAGTAAAATCCCTTGATAATTAATACAGTGGTAGTCTGGGTCACTCTGAATACATATACATTAAAAGAATGAGCTAACCTATAAAGGAACACTTTATATGAATTTTTGAAAATGGGAATAAGTTTAAGTGCAACAATGGAGATTGATGTTTTGCGGGAATTTGCTTTTAGTTTTCTCCAAAACTATACAGTAAAATCCCTTGATAATTAATACAGTGGTAGTCTGGGTCACTCTGAATACATATACATTAAAAGAATGAGCTAACCTATAAAGGAACACTTTATATGAATTTTTGAAAATGGGAAAAAGTTTAAGTGCAACAATGGAGATTGATGTTTTGCGGGAATTTGCTTTTAGTTTTCTCCAAAACTATACAGTAAAATGCCTTGAATATTAATACAGTGATAGTAGGGGTCACTCTGAATACATATGACTTGAAAGAATGAGCTAACCTATATAGGAACACCTTTTATGAATTTTGGAAAATGGGAAAAAGTGTAAGTGCAACAATGGATTTTGATATTTTGGGTGAATTTGCTTTTAGTTTTCTCCAAACTATACAGTAAAATCCCTTGATAATTAATACAGTGGTAGTCTGGGTCACTGTGAATACATATACATTAAAAGAATGAGCTAACCTATAAAGGAACACTTTATATGAATTTTTGAAAATGGGAATAAGTTTAAGTGCAACAATGGAGATTGATGTTTTGCGGGAATTTGCTTTTAGTTTTCTCCAGAACTATACAGTAAAATGCCTTGAAAATGAATTCAGTGATAGTACGGGTCACTCTGAATACATATGACTTGAAAGAATGAGCTAACCTATAAAGGATCACCTTTTATATATTTTGGAAAATGGGAAAAAGTGCAAGTGCAACAATGGATTTTGATGTTTTGGGTGAATTTGCTTTTAGTTTTCTCCAAATCTATACAGTAAAATGCCTTGATAATTAATACAGTGGTAGTCTGGGTCACTCTGAATACATATGACTTGAAAGAATGAGCTAACCTATATAGAAACACCTTTTATGAATTTTGGAAAATGGGGAAAAAGTGTAAGTGCAACAATGGATTTTGATATTTTGGGTGAATTTGCCTTTAGTTTTCTCCAAAAACTATACAGTAAATCCCTTGATAATTAATACAGTTGTAGTCTGGGTCACTCTGAATACATATACATTAAAAGAATGAGCTAACCTATAAAGGAACACTTTATATGAATTTTTGAAAATGGGAATAAGTTTAAGTGCAACAATGGAGATTGATGTTTTGCGGGAATTTGCTTTTAGTTTTCTCCAAAACTATACAGTAAAATCCCTTGATAATTAATACAGTGGTAGTCTGGGTCACTCTGAATACATATACATTAAAAGAATGAGCTAACCTATAAAGGAACACTTTATATGAATTTTTGAAAATGGGAAAAAGTGTAAGTGCAACATTGGATTTTGATGTTTTGCGGGAATTTGCTTTTAGTTTTCTCCAAAACTATACAGTAAAATGCCTTGAAAATGAATACAGTGATAGTACGGGTCACTCTGAATACATATGACTTGAAAGAATGAGCTAACCTATAAAGGATCACCTTTTATATATTTTGGAAAATGGGAAAAAGTGTAAGTGCAACAATGGATTTTTGATGTTTTGGGTGAATTTGCTTTTAGTTTTCTTCCAAATCTATACAGTAAAATGCCTTGATAATTAATACAGTGGTAGTCTGGGTCACTCTGAATACATATGACTTGAAAGAATGAGCTAACCTATATAGAAACACCTTTTATGAATTTTGGAAAATGGGAAAAAGTGTAAGTGCAACAATGGATTTTGATATTTTGGGTGAATTTGCCTTTAGTTTTCTCCAAAACTATACAGTAAAATCCCTTGATAATTAATACAGTGGTAGTCTGGGTCACTCTGAATACATATACATTAAAAGAATGAGCTAACCTATAAGAACACTTTATATGAATTTTTGAAAATGGGAATAAGTTTAAGTGCAACAATGGAGATTGATGTTTTGCGGGAATTTGCTTTTAGTTTTCTCCAAAACTATACAGTAAAATCCCTTGATAATTAATACAGTGGTAGTCTGGGTCACTCTGAATACATATACATTAAAAGAATGAAGCTAACCTATTAAAGGAACACTTTATATGAATTTTTGAAATGGGGAAAAAGTTTAAGTGCAACAATGGAGATTGATGTTTTGCGGGAATTTGCTTTTAGTTTTCTCCAAAACTATACAGTAAAATGCCTTGAATATTAATACAGTGAAAGTAGGGGTCACTCTGAATACATATGACTTGAAAGAATGAGCTAACCTATACAGGAACACCTTTTATGAATTTTGGAAAATGGGAAAAAGTGTAAGTGCAACAATGGATTTTGATGTTTTGGGTGAATTTGCTTTTAGTTTTCTCAAAAACTATACAGTAAAATGCCTTGATAATTAATACAGTGGTAGTCTGGGTCACTCTGAATACATATACATTAAAAGAATGAGCTAACCTATAAAGGAACACTTTATATGAATTTTTGAAAATGGGAAAAAGTTTAAGTGCAACAATGGAGATTGATGTTTTGCGGGAATTTGCTTTTAGTTTTCTCCAAAACTATACAGTAAAATGCCTTGAATATTAATACAGTGATAGTAGGGGTCACTCTGAATACATATGACTTGAAAGAATGAGCTAACCTATATAGGAACACCTTTTATGAATTTTGGAAAATGGGAAAAAGTGTAAGTGCAACAATGGATTTTGATATTTTGGGTGAATTTGCTTTTAGTTTTCTCCAAAACTATACAGTAAAATCCCTTGATAATTAATACAGTGGTAGTCTGGGTCACTGTGAATACATATACATTAAAAGAATGAGCTAACCTATAAAGGAACACTTTATATGAATTTTTGAAAAATGGGAATAAGTTTAAGTGCAACAATGGAGATTGATGTTTTGCGGGAATTTGCTTTTAGTTTTCTCCAAAACTATACAGTAAAATGCCTTGAATATTAATACAGTGATAGTAGGGGTCACTCTGAATACATATGACTTGAAAGAATGAGCTAACCTATATAGGAACACCTTTTATGAATTTTGGAAAATGGGAAAAAGTGTTAAGTGCAACATTGGGATTTTGATGTTTTGGGTGAATTTGCTTTTAGTTTTCTCCAAAACTATACAGTAAAATGCCTTGAAAATGAATTCAGTGATAGTACGGGTCACTCTGAATACATATGACTTGAAAGAATGAGCTACCTATAA